>NC_092755.1:26048692-26236298 GCF_047496795.1 Chiloscyllium punctatum
CAATGGAACAGTTCCATAACTGTAACACTTTCACACTACAGTCACTCACTGGAGCACTGTACCTTTCATCAGAAAGCATGTGGGGGCTGAATAACCACGTGATGCCGATGGGGAATTCCAGGTAGCCTCAAGATTCTCTCCACAGTTTGAAATAAAGTTCTTTCTAAATGTAGTCTGCAATTTCCAGTATCAGCCTCAGTTTCAAGGCTTCCTGACCGCACTGCATTCCTGTTTTAGCTGACCACATTGTTTGTACATTTTGCAGAGAGAGGATCCTGAGGCAGGGTTTTGCTGTCCAGCTGGTTCCCGGCAAGGAATCGCGTCAAAGTGAACGGGAATTCACTATATAGAAAAAAGATTCACGAATCACATTGCAGCCAAATTCTATTTAATCAACACGTGTTATCGGAGAACTGCCTGTATATTGAATGGAGGAGCAAAACTGATGGTCTGAAGGCACTACATCAGTTCTCATTTTATATTTCACAATGTTTAAACATATTAAGGGATATGATTATTGTATGGGGAAAACTGCACTGAGGATATGTTTGGCCATTAACTACACAGGGAAAGCTCAATGTGTTGTATGACCTACTCCTCTCACAATGTTTCTGTGCAGTGTGTGGGAAAGCTCTGCAAATATTGTCACAAGCTCTCGACTGTTAGGAAAGAGGTCTCTGCAGGGTCGACAGGCTTGCGTTTCCCATTCCCTTTTCTACTAACGAGGCTGGGGCCTGGTGTTCGGTACGGGTTTATCATTTAAGACTTCAGTGCAGTTTGATATAATTGAGTGTCTTGCTTGGCCCATTCAGAGATCATTGAAGAGTGTATCACATGTCTGTGTGTCTGGAGTCACTTTTAGGCCAGACCAGGAAAGCACAGGAGATTCACTTTCTGAAAGTACATTGGGGAAAGAAATCGAAGTTTACAACTGATATTGAACACAAGATCACTATTACCGACACCAGATTTTAGATCTTATTAATTGCTTATTAATTGTTTTTAATTTGCACCAGCTGCCAGAGCATTAGCCTGGTCTGGGTTAGTAATCCAGTGGCATTTCCACATCGCCAACGTCTCCACATGTGGACCTATCGGAAACCACACTGAGCAGATTATTTCTGTGCTGCTTGACAGCTCTGTCAAATTTGAACTCCCACCAATTTAACTGTCGTGATGGGACTGAAGGACTAGTAAAGAGTCAGCTTGCAGTAATCCTCCTCTTAACGGATTGGATATAGTTGAGTAATTTTCCACATTGACATGGAGTTGGTGTTGGAGCTGGAATGAAACAGCTTCCCCAGGGGCACGGCTTGTTGTGCAGCACAAGTGGTGTCAGGGCCCACTGCATTAGTCATATCTACAGTATCCAGCTGTTTTTTTCATGTCACGTGCAGTGAATTGAATTGGTTGAAGACTGCCATCTGTGATTCTGTGGTCATCATGGTGAGGGTGAGGTGGATAATCGACTCAACACTTCTGGCTAAGGATGGTGCAGATACTGCATCTTTTACACTGACGTACAAGGCTGTTCCATTATTTAGTGTGTGGATATTTGTGGAGTCCTCTCTTCCAGTAAGTAGTTTAATGGTCCATTGACTTTTATGCATGAATTTGACAGTACGACAGAGCTTAGATCTGATTTGTTAGTCTTGGGGTCATCTCTCTCTGTATCAGATCTTAGTCCTGCTGTTTGTAGTGTAACCAGTCAAGTGCGGTAGCTTTAATGGACTGTAATCAGGTTTAGGTGCACGTGATTCCGACCCGACCATGTTCACCCACACTCGTCACTGACCCATGGATCGACTTGATGGAAATGGTAGATGGATGGATTATCCTGGGGGAAAAGTTACAGATTGTCATTGAAATCTACAGCATCAGATGATAACCCAGTTTTAGCTGCAATATCTATAATTCAATTCTACTGACTAGCCCCAGTTCATACCGAGACCTATCCACCCATCAGCCCTGCATTCAGTGACCTACTCTGTTTTCTGATGCGGAAATACTTCCACTTTCATGTTCTCATTCTGCTGAAAGTCTTTACTTGGTGTCACGCCTCCAATTTGTTACATAAACTATATCCATTTAAGGTACTAATCTGAATATTTTCCTTTCAGTAATGCCATCTTCTGTATTTGAAGTGAACGTGTTTTCTTCTGTTTATCTCCCTGACCACGATTCAGAGCTCTGCAGTATCAGTGATGCCAGCCTTATGCAGTTTCAGAGTCAAGGAACTTGTCACCATGCATTACTGTTCAGTTCCCAGTGTACGGCACTCCATGTTGGACAGGATGTTTGGGCATCTTTGACAATATGTCGTTGGAAATTGTTCAACAAATAGAAATTGCTGAAGAAATTGCTAAAAGTGTTGCAGAAATTTCTGCAGTGAATGCAGAGTTAAATTTTCAGGTCCAGTGAACCTTCTACAAAGGTTTTTGCATTTTTATTTCCAGTATCCATCGTTATTTGTTTAATTGAAGATTTGGTCTGTGCCTATTCATTTCTGGAGAAACTCAGCAGGTCTGTCAACATCTGCAGAGACAGAGAAACAGAGTTAGCGGTTCCAGTCCAATGTGACAATTCATCGAAACTAAATACAATTGCAAAATGCTCTTTTAATCCCTTGCCAGAAGTGGAGGATGGGTGGCAGGGAAAAGAGGGTGTGGCAAAAGAAAAAACGGGCTTTTAGCAGTGGGGAATGAGAAGATTCTGTAAAACGGGTCGAATTTAAGGTGTGAATGGAGGAAAGGGGTTCTCTCTATTGAATGCAAGATAAAGAAGACACAACCACACAAAGTCATACGGAGGCCAGGAGGGAGAATGTTGACCATGTGGTATAAGACCATAAAGACCATAAGACATAGGAGTGGAAGTAAGGCCATTCGCCCGATCGAGTCCAGCCCGCCATTTAATCATGGCTGATGGGCATTTCAACTCCACTTACCCGCATTCTCCCCGTAGCCCTTAATTCTTTGTTGACATCAAGCATTTATCAATCCCTGCCTTGAAGATATTTAGCCTCCTGGCCTCCACTGCACTCTGTGGCAATGAATTCCACAGGCCCACTACTCTCTGGCTGAAGAAATGTTTCTGCATTTCTGTTCTGAATTGACCCCCTCTAATTCTAAGGTTGTGCCCAAGGGCCCTAGTCTCCTCACCTAACGGAAACAATTTCCTAGCGTTCACCCTTTCCAAGCTATGTATTACGTTGTAAGTTTATATTAGATCTCCCCTTAACCTTCTAAACTCTAATGAATACAATCCCAGCATCCTCACCCGTTCCTCGTATGTTAGACCTACCATTCCAGGGATCATTCGTGTGAATCTCCGCAGGACACTCTCCAGTGCCAGTATGTCCCTCCTGAGGTGGGGGGCCCAAAACTGGGCACAGTACTCTAAATGGGGCCCAACCAGAGATTTATAAAGTCTCAGTAGCAAAAGATTTATTATATAAATATGGCCACAGATACATTTTCACTGTCGTAATCATCACCCCCTTTAGATAAAGGAATTCAGGTGCTAGACTTCTTATTGGCACTAGTAAGCGTTTCATGCTGCCTTAGTATTGTAACATGGAGAAACACAAATCACAGTATGACGTTTGGGATGTGTGTTGGTTACCTGTCATTTTTAATATTGTTTCAATTTTGCAGTGCTTATCTTTAAACGCTTGTTCTTGAAGTTAGTATCAGTTGCAGTGTAGGATGTTGAGGAGTGACATTATAGAAACTTATAAAATCATGAGAGGTATGGATAGGGTGAATAGCCAAGGTCTTTTCTACAGGAAAGGGGAATCCAAACATAGAGGGAATAGGTTTAAGATGAAAGATGGTAGATTTAAAAGGGATGAAGGGTCAGCATTCTTACACAGAGGGTGGCGTGGGTATGGAATTGGCTTCCAGAGGAAGAGTGGGAGATGCAAGGAGAGCTGCAACATTTAAAACTCATTTGTACAAACATATGAATGGGAAACATTTAAAGGCCTATGGGCCAAATGAAATCAAATGGGACGAGCTTAATTTGGAAATCATGCCCAGTATGGACATTTAGAAAAGCTTCACTAAGAGTCAGTGTGGTTTTGTGAAAAGGAAATGATATTTTGCCCTGTAAAATCATGCAAAGTATTTCTGGAGATGCCTGTAAATGTAACAAACGTACTTGATAAAGGGGATCTGGTGGACACCAGGCTTTCCAGAGATTTTCCACAAGGTATTACACAATAAAAGTTCTTACACAGAACAGAAGCTCCAGGATGTCGGATACAGTATAAAAATGGGATGATGATTGGTTAACACAGAAATCGGAGAGTCAGGATTATTGGATCTTTATGGTCAAGGTTTATCTGCTGGAGTACCACAAATATCAGTCTGATGACATCAGTTATTTGCAATCTATGCTGACAGCCTGAAGGAGGGAGCGGAGTGCAATATACATCTGAGTTTATGGCTGACACTGAGAATCAAAATGCAGGCTGTTATTTAATGGAGAGTACTTCCAGAAAAGGAACAGTAAAGGCATTGGAGTCTTCCTGTGTATGAAACACAAAATCAGCATGATGATGCAGCACGGAACTTGGATGGTACATTAGGCGGTTTCTTGGGAAGAAAGGGTTGTGTTATTGAGCATCTCTAAGATGGTGAGGCGATTATTCATTGGGGTTTAAATGAATGAGGAGTGATACTGCTGAAAAATACAAGACACAGCAGGGGTTGGAGAAGGTAGATGTTTCCATTCTTGTGCAAAGTGTCGAACTCGAGGATATAGATACCGAATGTGGAAAATCGATTTCAATCTGAGATGCAGAGTAATGTCTTCTCTCCGAAGGTAGTGAATGTCTGGAATTCCCTAACTTGGAGAGGTGTGGAGGGATACAAGGAGTCAGCAAGAGAGTGGAGTTGAGGTCTAGGGTAGATCAGCCATGTTCTTATTAAATGACAGGGTTAGCTTGAGGGGCCGATTGACCTACTCCTGTTCCTATTTATTTCCTAATTTCAGATGTTATGCTTTTGGAAAGTAACGGGTTATTTTGCTGGAAATCGTGTTGTACAATATTGCATTCAGGGAGAGCAGAGGATTTGTTGCTTTAACCCTGGGTGGAGTCTGTGGCTGTATTCCCAGCGTATCTGGGTCTGCAATATGACCCACATTGGGAGCAGAAGTTACAGAGAGGGGAAACCTGGAAACAGGGACTGGGGGGTGGGGGTGGTGGTCACTTCCTGATCCAGCCTGGATTTTCCAAGTACATTTCCAAACTACACCTAACCATCGGAGTGGCCTCGATATGTCCCTGTTTAGTATGTCCGAGGGCTGAATGGAACATCAGAACATAGGGCTGAGGGACACAAGTGGGCCATTCGGCCCTTTGACCCTACTCCACCAGTAAATAAGGTCATGGCTCATCTCATTGTGATCCTAGCTGCACTTTTCTTTCTATGCACCATTATCCCTGATTCACCTGTCCATGCAAAATCAGACAAAGCCAGCTTCGATGCAATATAAAGGTGCAGCCATCCCAAACTTCTGGGAAAGAGAATTCCCACTTGACTGAAATCCCACTTTGGGGATTTATCCTAATTCCTGCTCTGACGGAGGTTGGAGGGTGTCACTGTTTCCTTTTCTCGTCCCATTGCTCCACTGCTGACACCAAATGTTAAATGTAACCAGGTTGGTGATATTGCCGATGATAAAGTTCTCAGACTGAGTCAGGTTCAGTGACAGGAACAATTCAGGCAGATTTCTTTAGTTAGCCACAAGTAACGAATAGAACTAACGAATGCGCATGATGGATTTGTGGTTAGCACTGATACCTCCCATCACCAAGTAGCTGCGTTCAGTTCCAACCTCGGGCAACTCTCTATGTGGAATTTGAACATTCTCCCCATGTCTGTGTGGATTTCCTCCCAGTGTTCTAGTTTCCTCCCATCGTCCATAGATATGCAGCTTAGAGCGGATTGGCCATGCTAAATTGCCCATAGTACCCAGGGATATGTAGGTTAGATAGGTTAGTCATGGGAAATGCAGGGTTACATGGATAGAGTCGGGGGGCAGGTCCTCGGGGATACTGTTCTGAGGGTCAATGTGGACTTGATGGACGGAATGTCCTGCTTCCACACTGTAGAGATTCTATAAAAACAACAAGAAGTTTGGACTATACAAACATCCAGTGGGTATCTATGTGATCACTCCCATCTAGGTTTTGTGTGTTTCAATAAGATCACCTCTCACTCGAAGAGTAACCTGTTAAAGCCTTCATAACATAAGACCATCATTCCTAGAATACATGAAGTGAAACATCACCGAACTGCTTCCAATTTAATTATATCCTTTCTCAGGTAAGTAGACAAAAATAATCTCTCACACAGTTATTTTTTGTTTTCTCAGTGGTGAGAGTATTTGGAACTCTCTTCCCTGCACAGCATTGGAGGCAAAGATATTTAATATGTTTGAGGCACAGACAGAAGGTTCATAAAGAATAACGGAGTCAAGTATTATCAGGGAATGTCAGGAATGTGCAGTGTTGGGGAAATGCTGACAGTGGTAAAAAAAATCACACTGCTCCAGCACATCCAGGAATATAATGCAAAATGAAATGATAATATTGATAAAATGTTAAGGGGAAATCCAAGATGGTGGCGATCTGGAAGGTCTGCTTTGTTGGGCTCTGCATCACAGCATGGGTAAAGTGGTTCCCTAACCCACTCCATCCCAGCCATTTACTTAAAATGCTTAGTTTTTGAAAGTTTTGAGAGTTGGCAGTTGTAGTAGTCTTAGTTTGTGTAGTTTTTAAGCTCTATGAGACTTTGTTTGTTAATGATCAGTAATTCGAGTTCTTCCTCTCTCGAGTTCAAATGTTGCTACAGTGTGTTCTGGGTAATTATGTGCTTAAATGGTGTACCTGGAGCATTAAGGGGTGCCATTGACCAGAAAAGAGGAAAAATCTAATTTCTCGTCTTACAAAGAGAGGGTGGATGTTCTCCTATTGCAGTAGATGCACCTTGATGTCAAAGAACATTTGACATTACAGCAGGTCGGGTTTGATCGGGTTTATTTCTCCTCTTTTAATATTACGAGGAGGGGAGAAGCCATATTGGATAAAAAGAATCTTCCATTTAACCTACGAGATTGTATTTGACACTCGCGGGAGGCTCAGAAAACCTAAAGCCTTGAACTATAGTAAAGGATATAGTATTTTGAATGTTTATTGCTAACCGCCACCCCACCCCCCACCCCCACCCCACCCCTCAACACACACACTCAGCGTACCCTCTTAAATTCCTGGTAGATGCATTTTTCAAATTCAGTAATCTTGCATCGGGGCACATTATTGGAGAAGTTTCCAAAAGTCTTATGGACCCCACTGTGGACAGAATGTCCAAAGGTGCACCAATACCCTCGTTATAATGTAAGCAATTAGTGGATATGTGTAAAAGAGGTAAAAAGGTAAAAATGCTCTTCCAGCACCACTAATGCAGACAGTGGATATGTGTGCAGAACGAGAGTGGGTGGATATCTGGATGCAGATCCACATTACAAGTCGGGATTTTATTTTCTTCTTTAACCGGCATAAATGCCACACGAGGGTTGATATCTTCCCCATTCCTGCAACAATCTTAGATTCGGTGGCATCCTGCACAATTGGGAATATTACCATTTCTGACCATGAAGCAGTATACTTATTGAATAAGATTAAGGGCAATATAATGGATTCGAGACACCAGCGAATGTATCCCTTTGTTCTTAAGACTAGTTGGTTAATTGAATAGTTCGATTCGATTACTTACAGTGTAGAAACAGGCCCTTCGGCCCAAAAACTCCACACCGACCCACCCCCTGACATTTACCCCTCCACCTAACACTACATGCAATTTAGTACCGCCAATGTATCTAACCTACACATATTTGGACAGTGGGAGGAAACCCATGCAGACACAGGGCGAATGCGCAAACTCCACACAGACAGTTACTTGAGGCAGGAATTGAACCCACATCTCTAGCGCTGTAAGGCAACAGTGCTAACCATTGTGCCACGGTGCTGACCACGACCATCCATTCACATCTTTCTTAGCCATTAATTCAGACTCAACCAGTAATCCATCCACTCTACGGTAAATTGCTGAGGCTTATGCCAAGGGAATAATTATTCCTTATGATGTAGCAGAAGTGGGAGCAGGAATGCTGGTTTGAAGCAATGCTGAGGGCAGCCGAGAGTGCATACTGTGATTGTCCCTCAGTGGCTAGGCTGCAGAGGATCACAACGCTTCGGTCTGCAGTGAATTCCACGCTCACACAGACAGCCAAGAAGGAACTTACTTTTGCAAAACAAAGGCTGTTTGAACATGGTGATAAGCCAGGCAGGTATTTAGTCGATCTTGCCAGGAAAACGATCGCCCCTCCTAAGCCATTTCCTCAATTAGGGAAGGTACTGGGATCCTTACCTTCAATCCCAAAATGATTAACGTCTCCTGTCCGAGATGTTTCACCGAATTATTTCATACTGAACATTTTGAGGATAATTGGATTAAGATGGAGTCATTTTCCAAGAACCTGGGTCTTCCAGGAGTAACCCCTGAATAGGTGTTCTGCCTTAATGCACCATTGTCAGCACAGGTGGGTGTGAAGCAGCTTCAGAATATAAAGGCGCATGTTCCTGAAAGATTTCCTAGTGAATTTTACAAATAATTGACAAATCTATTGTCAGGGCTGATGTTTAACGTGTTCCGTCACTCATACAGTCACAAGCCCCTCCCGCCATCCTTAATAGAGGCTCATATCTCTCTCGTGCTGAAGAAAGGAAGACCCCAGAGGATTGTGCTTCTTTCACGCCAGTCTCACTTTTAAATGTTGGTCTTAAAATTCTGTCTGAGATCCGTGCATTAAGGTGGAAACTTTGCTGCCTACCGTTACCAAAGAGGACCAAACAGGCTTTATAAAGAGCCGCAGATCTTCCTACAATGTTAAGAATTTACTCAATATGATCCAAGAGTGTCAACAACAATCTGTCCAGGGATTATTGATCTCTTTAGATGAGGGAAGGCATTTGATTGGGTTGAGTGGTCGGATCTCTTCTGTACATTAGAATGGTTTGGTATACGCAAAGTTTTTATCAAGTGGGTAATGGTCCTTTACCTCGATCTTCTGGCTGCAGTTCTCACTAATGGTGTGGCCACCAGTAATATTAATATTTCTCCAGGCAGCCGACAAGGTTAACACCTTTCACCATTGATGTTTACGTTGGGGATTGAGCCACTGGCGGAGGCCATCCGTCGGGATGTCAACATATCTGCCCCAGAGGTGGAATCGAAGTCTTGAAAGATTACATTGTATGCAGATGAGGATCTTCTGTTTTTGTCAAATCCCGCAATTTCGGTTGTTCATGTGATGCAATGCATTGATTCGCTTGTTGCCTTTCCGGGTGATAAGATTAATTTTACAAAGTTGGAGGCCATGCCTATGGGAGGTCTTAGGGAAATATCTAATACTGAGGGCAAATCCTGGTTTCCTTTTAAGTGGTCATGGGGGTGGTTTCCCTATTTCAGTACATTCAATACATTTGTCTTTGATCATTTATTTAACGTGAACTATGTCCATTTGTTTGACAAAATTAAACAAGACCTTCAAAGGTGGGAGGCATTTCCAATATCCTGGCTCGGTCAGATAGCTGTTATTAAAATGAATGTCCTTCCTCATTTCCTACACCCAATTCAAATGCTTTCTATGATGTTTCCCAGACAGATATTTCGGAAACATAATGGCTGGTTTAGCTCTTTTATTTGGCACCATAATCGATTTTTTATCTACCTAACAAAATTGCAACTGCCCCACAGATTGTGAGGAGTAGATCTCCCCGATTAAAAGCAATCAATTAATTTTTTTTCATTGTATATTAGTGCCTGGGCCGCTGAGGTCTCGGCATCAATACGGCTAGACATTGAGCTCTCTCAGACAAAATGAACCCTTATTAGTCTGTTGTTCTTAGATAAAATGACAACATTTATGGAATATTGTCATAACATAATGATTATCAATACTGTTAAAACTTGAAGGACAATGCGTCAGGTCAAGGAAATACAGCCAAAACTATGTTTCTTCCCCCTATAATTGGTCTACCAGGGATAATGGATTCCAGGTTTAAACTGTGGGCAGTGAGGGGGATACCTTGTTTGGGTGATTTAGAATTATAGTATCCCTACAGTGTGGAAATAGGTCCTTGGGCCCTGCAAGTCCAATTCGACCCTCTGAAGAGTAACCCACCCACACCCATTCCCCTACCATCCTATCTTTACCCTGATTAATGCCCCAACTTACAGATCCTGGAACACAATGAGCGATTGAGCAATGGCCAAGTCATCGAACATGCACATGTTTGTGACTGTGGGAGGAAACCTACGCAGTCACAGTTGAGAATATACCAACTCCACACAGCCAGTCACCCAAGGCTGGAACCAAAGCCGTGACCCTGGTGCGGTGAGTCAGCAGTGCAAACCACCGAGCCACCACGTGTTACTTGAAGGAGAAACAATGATACCGTTTGATCAAATAACTCGTACGTATGGACTACCAATAGAGACGTCTTCTGTTTTTATTTCCAGATTAGAGATTTGATTAAAAAAACACAATTTTACAAGACACTTCTCGATCCGATACAGAGAAGCAGGTGATTATTGTAAAGAATACACTCTCTGCCAGTACCCTTTACCATTTGTTGGAGAGTGTCGCTGCAGACAAGACTGTGCAGCTACCTGACGTCTGTGAGAGAGAGTTGGGGGTTTAAATCTTTTCGGAGACATGGGAGGATATTTGTGAAAATGCTCGAAGGATTTTGATCTGTAATAGAACCCATTTCATGCAGTTGAAAAATCTTCATAGGTTCTTTCTTCCCCCAGATTTTCTTACAAAATTCAAAGTGGGATTAACTTCAGTATGTCCTAAATGGAGAATGACTACAGACACTCTTACTCATTGCATATGGTCCTGCTGCAGGCTTCGTATATATAGGAGCACCTTGGTAGGTGAAGTAGAGTGGGTCTTGGGGACCGAATTGGTGGTGGACCTGGTTTCTCTTTTCCTGGTTCTGCCCAGAGTATCTTACGCAGATGCACATGGGAAAAACAAAATATCCTTACTTTCTGTGCTAGGTTGTATGTCTAAAACCTCCCCGGGTCTGTTGAGACGTTGTAAACTCATCATGGAGAATATCCCTTTGGGCTTTCTCACCAGCATGGTGCACCAAAAACAGAGATTAATATAAGTCATGGAATCATAGAGTCATAGAGATGTACAGCATGGAAACAGTCCCTTCGGTCCAACCCATCCATGCCGACCACATATCCCAAACCAATCTATTCCCACCTGTCAGCTCCTGGCCCATAACATTCCAAACCCTTCTTGTTCATTTACCCATCCAAATGCCTCTTAAATGTTGCACTTGTATCAGCCTCCCTGACATTACCTGGCAGTTCATTCCATACACGTACCACTCTCTGTGTGAAATAGTTACCCTGTAGTTCTCTATTATATATTTCCCCTCTCACCCGAAATCTATACCCTCTCGTTCTGACTCCCCGACCCCAGGGAAAAGACTTTACCTATTTATCCTATCCATGCCCCTCATAATTTTGTAAACCTCGATAAGGTCACCCCTCAGCCTCCAACGCTCCAGGGAAAGCAGCCCCTGTTTGTTCTGCCTCTTTCTATAGCTCAAATCCTCCAACGCTGGCAGCATTCTTGAAATCTTTTCTGAACCCTTTCAAGATTCACAACATCTTTCCGATAGGAAGGAGACCAGAATTGCACGCAATATTTCAACACTGGCCTAACCAGTGTACTGTACAGCCGCAACATGATCTTACAACTTCTGTACTCAATACTCTGAACAATAAAGGAAACGCCTTCTTCACTATTCTATCTACCTGTGATTCCACTTTCAAGGAGCTATGAACCTGTACTCCAAGGTCTCTTTGTTCACCAACACTCCCTGCGACCTTACCATTAAGAGTATAAGTCCTGCTAAGATTTTCTTTCCCAAAATGCAGCACCTAGCATTTATCTGAATTAAATCCATCTGCCACTTCTTAGCCCATTGGCCATTTGGTGAATCTGAGGTGACCCTCTTCGCTCTCCACTACACCTCCAATTTTGGAGTCATCTGCAAACTTACTAATTGTACCTCTTATGCTCACATCCAAATCATTTGTGTCAATGACAACGGGTTGTGAATCCAGCACCGATCCTTGTGGCGCTGCACTTGTCACAGGCCTCCAGTCTGAAAAACAACCCTCCACCACCACCCTCTCTCTTCTACCTTTGAGCCAGTTCTGTATCCAAATGGCTAGTTCTCCCTGTATTCCATGAGATCTGGCCATGCCATTCAGTCTCCCATGTGGACCTCATCAAAACCCTTACTGAATTCCGTATAGATCAAATCTACCCCTCTGCCCTCATCAATCCTCTTTGTTACTTTCTCAAAAAATTCAATCTACTTTGTGAGACATGATTTCCCATGCACAAAGCCATGTTGACTATACCTAATCAGTCCTTGCCTTTCCAAATACATGCACATCCTGTCCCTCAGGATTCCCTCCAACAACTTGCTCACCACCAACGTCAGGGTCACTGGTCTATAGTTCCCTGGCTTGACCTTAACACCCTTCTTATACAATGGCACAACGTTAGCCTACCTCCAGTCTTCCGGCACATCACCTGTGACTATCCATGCTACAAATATCTCAGCAAGAGGCCCAGCAATCACTTCTCTAGCTTCCCACAGAGTCCTAGACAACACCTGGTCAGGTCCTGCGGATTTATCCACCTTTACCCATTTCAAGACATCCAGCACTTCCTCCTCTTTAATATCGACATTTTGCAAGATGTCACCATCTATTTCCCTACATTTTATATCTTCTGTATCCTTTTCCACAGTAAATACTGATGCACAATACTCCTTTAGTATCTCCCCCATACTTCCTGTGCTTGTAAAAATATTCTGTTGTGTTGGATGTCTGAAAACCCTCCGGGTCTGTTGGGTGGTTGTAAGCTCGTCATGGAGAATATCCCTTTGGACATTCTCACCTGTATAGTGCACCGAAAAGCAGAGATTTATATAAGATATGGCAGGCCTTTTTGGATAACTGCGATACAGGCTTATCTGCCACTCTAAAAGGGGCTTTTATATAGCCATGATGATATTGTCTAATGACCCACATGTTAAGATTTATGAACGTATGAATGTGTATCAGTTCATGCTCTCGAAGAACGAGAGGTATCATTTTGTTATGCTGAGCCGTATTATTTATTTATTATTTATTGTTTTATTTTTGTTTTTCTTCTGTCCGTTTAGAGACTTTAACTTATTTCGCATATACATGCACATGGGTATACTTTTGTTCAGTTATTTGAGTTGTTTTGTTATTGGTTTAATATAATAAAATATCTTTTTATTATAACCACCCTGCCAACTGAGTGGGAGACTGTGTCATGTTGCACAGAAAATCAGTCACAAAAAAGGGCAAGAAAAATGTTAATGACAAGGGAAAAGGTCGATTCGAGATAAAAATGTTCTCTGCTAGAAATTATATTTTGTAATGAGACAAGTGTTTGGAAGCTGTCTTTGGTTGAATACAATAAGGTGAGACAAGTGAAATAACCAGAATGACTAATTGTGGTTGGATATCGATAACCATAAAATAAGTGCATGTTTTTGATTGGTCTGTGGAAAGCCTGCTGACTGTTGCATGAATTTATAAATCAGATGAAATATATTGTAAGGAGAATCTGTCCCCATGGGAAATGCCTTCTGAACACGTGCTAGAAGAAACCCGGGTATGAAGTGTCTGAGAATCGTCTGCTCGGTAACAGGAACCTGGGGGTTGAATGACTGGAAGTTTCTGTAACATGGAACTGAGAAAACCATCAGATCACCCCCAAAAGTATTGAATCTTTGAAGTACTGAATGGCCTCATGATGGATTTTAATTGTGTGTGATTTTAAAAACGTGCATCTCTACTCCATCCTCTTACGTGATACACACTGTGGCACAGCCGTTTTCCTGAAACTGGGAATAAGTTGAAACAATACCTGGAACATTCCATAATTTGCATTCCCCAGAATATTCTATAACTATGTGGGAGGCATTAGAAAGGCAAGAGAGAAAGAGAGGGAAGATGCTGTATGCAGTAGTGAGAATGTTAGAGCATGAGCCTTGTTCGGGGGTCGGTGCTATAACAGATACACAGTGAGTGTGAGGGAGCAGAGAGAATACGGTGACCCTTATCCCTACAGAGTGGGGAAGCTTATTAATGCTTGTCCTGTATTGCTGAACATTTCTTCAGACCGCAGATACTGCACTGAGCTGTGTGGTGAGAACAGACCACGCTCGATGGATCTGGTCGTGTGGCCCCCTCTGGGAAGAGAATGGTCCCCTTTGTACTAGCCCATCCACCAGGACCTCCATGTTGCTGTCAACAAACCGTGGTGTAATTTACCCTTCGCTGCCATGTTTGGGGAAAATGTGCAGGGCAGCTCCAAACTGAGAAAGCGCAACCGTGTGCCCATTGGCCTTTTAAAGATGGTACCAGTGTCAGGGATCACAGAATATCCAGGGGTATCCGGGCGATTGTGAGTACCTCCAGTCATGATGGGTGGGAGAATAGGGCTGGAATTGTATGAGAGGGACACTATGGAGTGGGATGTGTAGTTAATGAGATGAGTTGGGTAAGATAGCACCATGAAACTAGCTCGGCCTCGTGCAGACAACCCCCGTCTCACACTCAATGAAAATGTCACTGCGACAGTTTTTTGTTAGATTCAGCCCAGTGAGGCGAAGACTCTTCTGTCCTCATTCCCAGTTACAAAGCTGCAGAACAAATGCTCATCCAAAACTCTCCATCGCCTGAACTCACCACAATATCCCTTTCACTCATAATTCTTCGAAATACTGACCCGTGTTGCATGATACTATCGAAATGTTGTCTTCATTCTGAAACCTGTGAACATATCCTTCCATGGCATTTTATCTCAGTCTCCAACCCCCCCCCCCCCCCCCCCACCATCCTGTCTTCACCCCAAAACATGCTCATTTGCTGTCATACTGCATGGGACTGCCAGTATGACTGACATTTGGCCAGCTGGTGCATGGCAACCAAAATGCCCTTCCAGACTCACCCCATTCCCCTGCCCTTGTTCTGCATCCTTCTAATCCTTTCCTGTCTGTGATCTGTCCAAATGCCTGTTCAATGTTGTTATTGTACCCACCTCAATCACATCCACTGACAGTTCAGTCCATGTGCGTACCACACTCTATGTAAAAAAAGTTGCCCTTCAGTTTCCTTTTTATATTTTTTATCCTTTCCAAACATTAATGGATGTCCTCTAGTCCTCGATTCACCAACGTGAGAAAACAAAATTGAAGTATTCACCCCATGCACGCCTCTCATGACTTTACAAGGGCTACACTTCTATAAGAACCCTCAGTGTTTCCAAAGCTGTAAAGAAATAAGTACTAACCTGTCCAATCTCTGCCTATACCTTAGAGCCTTTAGCCCAGGAAACATCTTTGGAAATTTGTTCTGCATACTTTCTAGTTCAATAATATCTTTTCTAGAGCAAGATGAACAAAACTGAACACAATACTCCAACTGCAGCCTTACCAATATCCTGTACAACTGCAACATAACGTCCCAACGTCTTTACTCAATGCGTTGATGAAGGCCAAAGTGCCAACAGCCTTCTTCACTGTCCAGTGTATCTGTGACTCAAATTTCAGACAACTGTGCACCTGATCTCCAACGTCCTTTTGCTCCACTACACGCCTTAAGACACTATCATTCGTCATTAAACTCCTACCTGGATTTGACTTTCCAAAATGCAAGACGTCACACTTATCGATATTAAACTCCACTTGTTATTTCTCAGCCCACTTCCCCAGCTGATCAAGGTCCTGCTGCAATTCCTGATAACGTTCCTCAATGTAAATGATGTCTCCGAATTTAGTGTCATCTGCAAACCTACTAACGTTGCGTTGTGCACTCTGGTCCAAATCATTGATATAGACAGCAAACAGCAATGGGCCCAGGACCGACCACTAAGGCACTCCACTAGTCACAGGCCTCCAGTCCGACAAGCATACCTCCACCATAGCCATTTGCTTCATAATGTCAAGCCAATTGTGTCGCCAATTTGCCAGTTTACATTGGAGTCCATTCGATCTAACCTTCTAGAGCGGCCTACCATGTGGAACCTTATCAAAGGCCTTACTGAAATCCATATAGACTATGCCCACCACCCTGCCCTCGTCAACCTTCCTGGTCACTTCCTCAAAAAACTCTATCAAAATTTGTCAGGCATGATCTGCCAGGCACAAAGCTATGCTGACTGCTCCAAGTCAAACTCTGTCTTCCCAAATGCATGCATATCTTATATCTCCGAGCCTTCTCAAGTGGTTTCCAAAACAGATGTGAAGCTTACTGGTCTATATTTCCCAGGCTTTTCTTTGTGGCCCTTCTGAATAAGGGCACTACATTTGCTACTGCCCAGTCTTCCGGGACGTTACCCCTGAACTATCTTCTCTCACCTCGTGCAGTGGTCTTAGATATATCTGGTCAGGACCAAGAGATTTATCTGACTTTGTGCGTTCTAATATGTCCAACAGCACCTCTACTGTGATATGGACTGCACCAAGATATCACTACTAACCTCCCAAAGGTCACAGGTCTTCATGTCTTTCTTCATGATAAATGCAGAGGGGAAATTGAGGACCTCACCCATCTCTTGAGGTTTTGCACATGCATGCCCATTTTGGATTTAAGGCGTCCTATCTCTCTCTAGTTGTTCTTTTTCTTTACTTTTCTGAATTTGGATTCATCCATCTGCTCAGCCAAGGCTATCTCATACCCCACTTTAGCCCTGCTGATTTCCTTCTTCAGTAAACTCCTGTAACCCCTGTGTACCTCCAGAAATTCCCTTGGTCTCAGCTGCTTGTACTTGAGTGACGCCTCCTTTTCTTCTGGTCAGAGCCTCAATATCTCTTGTCATCCAGGGTTCTCTCTTCCAGCCTTACTTTCCCTTCACCCTCACAGAAATATGCAGACCTTGAACTCGAGCTATCTCACTTTTGAAGCCCTCCCACTTTCCCGGGATCCATTTACCTGGCAACACACTACTCCAATCAATCCCTGCAATCCCCTGTCTAATTTCAACAAAATTCGCCTTGCCCCAATTTAGAACTTGAATCTGTGGACCAATTTTGTCCCCACCATAAGTATTTTAACATAAATACAGCTCTGGTCACTTTTCCCAAATTGCTCCCCCACTTTACCTCCGTCACCTATCCATCCCTATTTCCCAACAGTCGGTCAAGTTTGTCCCTTCCCGAGTAGGATACTCTAAAAATTGCTTGTGGAAACTCTCCTGAACACACTTAACAAATTACGTTCCATCTAAGTTCTTAACGCTCTGGAAGTCCCCGTCGATGTTACGTTAATTAAAATCACCTATTATGAGAACGCTATTGCTCCTGCAAGTCTCGCCAGTCTCCCTGCATATTTGTTCTTCTAATTCCCATTGATTATTTGAAGGCATATAGTACAACCACGATAACATCACCATCCCCCTCTTACTTGTTTGCATCATTTACAAAATCTCATTGGATATTGTCTCAGTTATTTCATCTTTAAATACTAGAGTGATATGCGCCTTAATCAGAACTACTGGTATTTAAATTGTTTCCATTTACATCTCTTCCTCGCAGTGACTTTCACATTCGCAGCATCCCTTGTCAAGGCACAGTGGAGATATGGAGCTGGAAATGGAAGGGAGCTGCACATCCTGTCACTTCCAATATTGGCTGCAAGTTTCCCCACATTGAGCTGCGATCTAACACAGTGTTACCAAACAATGCAACAGCCTGGGTTTATATATGAATGAACCAGTGCGGACTGCACAGCTCCCCATGCTGGACATTTAGTCCAGGATTATAGATCAAGCATTGGTGTGGGCTGCATGTAGTTTCACTCTGGATATAGCTGGGTTGCATGCAGCAAACACTAGCCGGATCTACGCAGTGCTCCATCCTGAATATTTCTTAAATAATTACACTATGTTAGCAGCCCTCCAGTCTTTTGACACCTCACTTGTGGAAATCAATGATACAAATACATCATCGAAATGCTGACCAATCTTCTTCCTGGCTTCCCACAAACATTTGAGATACAACTGATCGGGTCCCAGGAATTTGTTCACCATTATGTGTTTTAAAATGTCAAACACCTCCTTGTAATAGAGACACTTTTCAATGTATCACTGTATATTTATTCATTCTCTCGCTCTTGTAACCTCCTCCTCATTAAATACTGAGGAGAAAATTTTGTTTCGTATCCCTCCAATCTTATGTGGTTCCACACATAGGTAGCCTTACTGATCTTTAAGGGGCCCTGTTCTCTCCCAAGTTAATCTTTTGCCATTAAAGGATTTGTAGAATTTCTTCAATGCCTCGTTAACCCTACATTTTTCTGGCCCGATTTTCACATTGACGATACACTTGCTGTCCATATACTCCTCTCTGGATTTACTTGATCTCAACTCTGTTTACCTGACATATGCCTCCTTCTTTACCTTGACCAGAGCATCAATATATCTAGCCATCCAGCACTCCCTGCACCCACCAGCCTTGCCCCTCTCACTAATGGGAACACGTTGGCTCTGGACTCTCTGAAACCAAGTTTTGATGGCCTTGCATTTTCCAACCATCCCTTTACCTGTGAATAGGGTATTCCAATCAGCCTTTCACAGGGCTCGCCTAACACTTTCAAAATTGGCCTTATTCAAAGTTAGAACTTTAATGTTTACATCAGGTCTTTCCTATTCCACAACTAATTTAAAACTAATATTTATGCGTAACAGAAAGTTAAAGAAACACATCCTGCCGCACTGTAACAGGCTCGAGAGGTTGAATGGGCTCCTCGTGGCCCTCTGTAATAGATGGGAAAGGCTGAATGGCCTCCTCTCCTGTCCTTGTGTAACAGACCCGAGACATTAAATGAGACAGCAACCCATGGATTATGATCAGCCGTTAAACTGTATCTGATGGAGGTCCATCCCTTCTTAGTTACAGTAACACAACCAACACAATGTACTCCAGGTGCCCTCTCACTAACACCTCATACAGCTGCAGTGACACATCTCTTTGTTTTGAATGATTCTGTTGGCAAAATGTGCTGAAAAATGTGTTGCTGGAAAAGCGCAAAACGTCGATTCTCCTGCTCCTTGGATGCTGCCTGACCTGCTGCGCTTTTCCAGCAACACAGTTTTCAGCTCTGATCTCCAGCATCTGCAGTCCTCACTTTCTCCTTGTTGGCAAAATGTGCCAATGTTCTCGATTTCCACCTTTTCAAATAGCAACAGGCTAATATGTGCTGAATGGCCTTCTATTATCCCTCTGTAAGAGGTCCATAGGGACAGAATTGCTTCGGCCTGTTGCTGAGCAGCAGTCTCAATGCTCTGTCTCAAGGTTATGAAAGGATTTGGTAGCAGGGCACTTAAAACCAGGAGGAGCCTCACACTGGTCAATAAGGAATCTCGAAACTTGCCCACCCAAACTTTCTTTATGCGACCGATATGTTATTTTAAAACTGTTTTTTTCATAAACAGAGTGGAACATATATAGACCCCTGCAGTGTTCTGTTAATACTCTCATATCCAAGTTTAAAAAAATATTTCAAGATTTATGGTCCATTCCATTTTTTATTATCCATTTCATCCAAACCCAGTAAATGTTCTCTTTTGTCGTTATCTGAAAAGTGATGTGTGGAACTGGTTAATTGAGCCTGTTTGTTTAGTCATGATTTGGAGATGCCGTTGTTGGAATGGGATGTACAAAGTTAAAAATCACACAACACCAGGTTGTAGTCCAACAGTTTTAATTGGAAGCACACTAGCTTTTGGAGCGTCGCTCCTTCATCAGGTGATAGTGCAGGACACACTTCGAAGGCACAGAATTTATAGCAAAAATTTACAGTGTGATGTAACTGAAATTATCCATTGAAAAATACCTTGATTGTCTGTTGAGTCTTTCATCTGTTCGAATACCATGATAGTTTCACTTCTTTCATGTGTAAATCACAAACCTTTATTTTTAAAAAATGTTACATTCTCAGGTTAGCTGTAACAGTGATTTTTAGTTTGACAATATGTTGAAGGTGTTAGCCCCCTGTGTTCTCTGTCTATGCCCTGCTGTTTAGATTGATTCTAATCTGAAAAGTGAGATAACAGAGTTTTACATGAAGCCATACAGTTTTTGAGGTCAGAGGTTTACATGAATTCATGCAGTTTTTGAGCAAACTACAATGTAACTCTGCAAGTGCAAATTCATCCCACAACATATATGTGTGCATGTGGGTCTTTGTCGGTTTGTGTCTGTGTCTGTCTGGGTTGGGGGGTTTGTGAGTGTGAGAGAGAATGTATATATGTGTGTAGTGATGTAGAGTGTCTTAAGTCTGTGACGGGGTGCATGTGTGAGTGTGGGAGTGTGTGTGCGTGTTTTGACTATCACTGAGAGAGAGTGTATACGTGTGTGCATGAGTGTAGAGTGGTCTAAGTCTCTGAGAGGATGTCGTGTGAGTGTTGGAGTTGGTGTGTGTCTGTAAGGGTGTGTGTGAGTGTCTGTATGCGTGTCTGCATACATGTGTGTCCGTATGTATTTGTGTGTATAGGAATATCTGTGTGTGTGTGTGTGTGTGTGTAAATTGCAATGGTGGTCACCTGTAATGTGACATGAACCCAAGGTCCCGGTTGAGGCCCTCCCTATGTGTATCGAAATTAGCTATCAGCCTCAGCTCGGCCACTTTTCGCAGCTGCCTGTCCTGAAGTCCGCCTTGGAGGATGGTCACCTGAAGGTCCGAGGTTGAATATCCTGGACCACTGAAGTGTTCCCCAACTGGGAGGGAATACTCCTGTCTGTTGATTGTTGTGCGGTGCCCATTCATCTGTTCTCGTAGCCTTTGCTCGGTTACCCAGTGTTTGTTTAGTGATGGTGATTAATGCCAATCTCCATGGATTCTAATTATCCCAGTGGAGGATTTCCATCTTTAAGTGATAAATGGGCGCCGTTCAATGTGTTATCCCATAACATGGGCGAGAACATCACCAACAGCACTGACAGGGATCAGCAGATTTAGAGAGAGGGGGAGGAGAGATCAGAATCTGAGAACATTAGACTGGAATGTTACAACAATGGATCAGAATCTGGGAATATTAGACTAGAATGTTCCAAAAATGTATCATAATCTGGGAATATTAGACTAGCATTTTCCAACAATAGACAGGAGTTTATCCAATTATGTTTGGTATCTTTCTGCAAAACATTGGTGGTCATTATCATTGCGGATCTATTACGGACTTCTCATTATTCAACATTTTTATTATCCTTTCCTGGCTATCGTCGGTGTTCCTGGTAAGTGTCACTGTCCATATTTTTCTTTCTATAAACCAGTTATGTCTGTATTGCTGTTCTTTGAAATAGTCTACACTTCTTGTCCCTATTATCTTCCTGTTGAAACTCTCAATCCATAGATTCACTCTACAGACCACTCCTAACTCGATCAATTAATGCGTTCAATTCCTGTCTCCCTCTATCTCACTCTATGCTCTGACATTATTACTCATGGGTCTCTATGTTGACCTACTCAGTTTCAGCGGAGAACTACAATTTATTGCATCATTGCCCTTGTTATTGAAGTATTAACAGCATGGAGATCATTCTCTACTGTTCTGGTTACAAATTCCACTTCCTTCCACTGTTTCCCTCCCATCCCTGGCCAATATCTGCGGCTGAAGCAGACAAGTCACAACTGTGGGGGATCCCTTTGACCATGAGCTGATTCCTGACACCATGCCCTGACCATTTCAAACTTGAAATACTCCCCACTCCAGAATATATCTCACTGGCTTATTCCATCTCCTGTTTGAACCATGAGCTATGAAATCCAGGCTGAAGGAAGCCAATAATCTGCCGCTGACGCTCCGGCTTCAAACCTGCCGAAGCAAATCTGATTCGAACTCACACCAAACTCCCATCCATCTGTCATTCATGTGTATGCCGATGTGTATTGCTGTTGTGTCCGGCAAGGCCTTTATTTTGACATTCTCAAACACTTTATCTCATCTGTCCATGAAACTTCTCTCGTTCTCTCTATCGATTAACAAAAAGCCTGCTAGTTGTTCTTATTTAAAATAATTTCCTCCATGTGTGTTCCTTCTCAAACAATGAGTTTCACATTCAACCACGCCTATCGCAAACACACACACGCATTGTCCCTCAGTTTCTGATGAACACACACACGCAGCAAATCTTCCCATTGTAGGCAGTAATCTGATGCGAGTATAGTTTGCATATGATAATAAAGTTTGCAATACTCTCTATGCTGGGCAGATAGTGCAGTTTACTGAGCAACACACCAGCATGGTCTGCACAGCTCTCCATGCTGGGCTGTCATCTTGTCCCAGTTTATGTTGCTGGCGGTGTTCGGCGAAGCAGATTCAGAATTTGATGTAACAAACCATTTCAGCTGATCTGACAATGCCTTTATTCAATGTTCTCTTCTTGTAAGTTTTCTGTCGAAGATCTCACTTCTCCAGTTAGTCCCACTGCCCTGTCTTTTTCCCCATATTTCCACAACATCTTTTCAGTTAATTAACTGTCTCTTTCTGTCTTTAATGTGAATCTTTCTGTCCCTCTGTATCATTCCCTGGCCTTTGCTTTTGGCTCCCTAGTGTATCGAGTGCAATCATTGTGAAGCTGAGAAAAAGTGAAATGGTGTGTGTCAGGCTGTTGTTCACTTCCCAGTATGTCCCATGCATGGTTCATGGACAGGCGTGTTTCAGAAGTTATGAGACACATCCTTGTAACTTGGTCTGTACCTGAATTTGTCTCTCTCAGGTGACCTTGCGATCAGTAGCACGAGGAAGACCCTAGAGTAAAGGACCAGGCATCTAAATTGTGTGACAATGCTGTCACTTTTTAAAAAAAAGTTATTTTCTCCTTTTTAAAAAAATAAGAGATCTTAAAGGCCAAACTGCCGACTGAAAACAGCTCAAGTAAATAACTTACGACGCTTTTAGGGTTTATAATAAATAGTAGTAACAACGGCCTAGTAACCTATCCCCAGCTGCTACTGTCTCTGAAACCTGACTTGATGCTGATTCCTACTGGATTGGAAAACTGTATGCAAGAATGTATGTCTGAATGTACCTTTTGCCAAGGGGTGTATTTATGGGATGTTAGTATATTGGAACAGTTCATTTGTAGAATGTACTGTATCCATTATTCGGTTAAGGTTTCCAATAGTTAGCTTATTCTAAATTCCTCGTCATTTTGAATGGATTTTCATTAGAGTGTTTAAATATATTGTGTTTTGCTTAATGGTGAGTGGTTTGACTAGTACCATCACATCTGGAACACGAACTTCACATCTACCTTTAAAATAAGAAAGGTTTGGCATCCAAGCTACCTCCTTAAACTAGTTTGAGTCAGTCTGGTTCGTCTATAGCAAACTGGGGACTCTTGTCTGGTTCAAACTCGATAATACCAAATTGGGTTTAGAATTACAATCCCTACAGTGTGCGAACAGGCCATTCGACCCAACAAGTCCACATTAACCCTCCGAGGATTAACCTACCCAGACCCATTCCGCTACCCTATTATTACACATTTACCCCGACTAAGGTACCTAACCTGCACATCCCTGAAAACTATGAACCATTTAGCATGGCCAATTTACCTGATATGCACATCTTTGGATTGTGGGAGAAAACCAGACAATCCAGGATAAGCTCATGCAGACACTGGAGAGTATGCACCGGGAGACTATTGGGTTCAAAGGCCGTGTATGGTAGTTGTTCGTGTCTTTTGTTGTGGATGTTGAATTCGGTTGTTTTAACCAGTGTTTTGCGTATAAAGATTCTTTCAGTCATTAAGAGTTCTCTGGGTGTGGAGGAAGTGAAGTTGGCGGTTTTACAAAAAGCTAATGAAGGCAAAGCTCGAGGAATTGACAGACAAGCTGGAGTTGGAGCTGCGTTTGTCTGTGAGAAAATGAGAGATAATTACAGCTATGGCTCGGCAATTACATTTGGTGGAACCGCCATCAGATTCTTTGGAAATGGCGAGAATTTAATTTCAAATGAGGCACTTTGAACATGAGAAGGAATTGAAACAGTTTCAATTATGATGAAAAGTAGAAATTTTAAAAAAAGGAAATAAAGAAGAAAGAGAGAAAAGGACAGGAGAAAAGTAGAGAGTTTCAACTTAAAAAGTTAGCAATTAGAGAGGAAAGTTGACATAGAAGGCAGAGATGAAGGTAGATGGTCGGCTGGACGAGGAAGACAGTGAGGTTGAACAACCCTATTGTAACCAATGGCATAATGGGGTTCTGTTTAAATGCATCCAGGCATTATTTAAATTTGATGAGAAAGATGGGGAAGACCATGTGGATTTAGTTTATCCAAACAAAGCCGATAAGTATTTGCATCCCTATTGGAGACGGTATCTGGCTAGTGTGGGGTGGTGAAGAAAGCCATCTGAAGTGCATATGAGCTTGTGCCAAAAGCCGACAGAGAGCATTTCGGGAATCTAAAAAAGGTTCCCTGGTTAAACGCACATTGAGTTTGAAAGTATCAAACAAAGTAATTTTGAAAAGTGGGGAAGGGTACTAAAAACAGAGCAAACCGATGACACTCTGAGAGAGATTCTTATTTTGGAGAAGTTCAATAATTCACTTCCTGCAGTCGTGAGATCTCATGTGGAAGAGCAAATCGTTAAAATGACATGCTTAGAAGCTGAAATGGCTGCTGATGATGATTGGGTTCAGAAATCAATGTTTGGTTTCTTTGAGAGGTTGAGAAGAATGTGTGAGATCTTCTTAAAACAATACCTGTGAGAGTAAAATTAACTGGCATAGGCCAGGAGTAGCAGGTAAAGAGGTTAGAGCATTAAGAGGTACAGAAGTATGTAACTCTTTGATGCTGAGACAAGAGGAGCTAAGTCTTTCAGAAGGACTATTGGAGAGATGAGAATTGGTCCGTTATGTAACGTGTGGTTGGAGCATCCAGTGGAAACATCAACAGATTTATTTCACAATGGGGAAGGAGGCCTTGAGCTTAGTGTTGTGGTTACAACATTTCAGCTATAAATTGCGAATAACATACATGAGACAAACCTTTATCACTGATCGTGAACCGGTAAAGTTTTTGCAGAAGTCGAGGGAGGAAAATACCAGACTGTTTCGATTGAGTTTATTATTGCTGCCATTCAGTTTGAAATTATACAGGTGACAGGGCAAGAAACCCTACGTTTTGACACGTTGTGGAGACTTGGCAGGAATAAAATGTCTGAAATTGAAACAAGTTGTGAACATTTGTATGCTCACAGTCAATGTAATGTATATACATTTCAGACTACTAACAGAGGAAGATTAGGAGGTCTAAAATGAATCAACTGTTGTATTTTGATGGATTATTGTATTAAAAATGGATTTGTGAGAATTCTATCACTGTAAAAAGGTTATTTTCTCTTGGGTTTCTTTTTAAAGAGAGGTTTTAAAGGCAGAGGTGCAGAACTTCTGTCTGAAAATGGTTTAAGTAAATAACTGAGATTTTAGGTTTCATTAAAACAATGGTAACGATGGAAGGGCAGTGGCCAGCTCTCCCAGACTAGGGTTTTCTCATTTTGTTTTTTGATGCAGCATTCAGAAGCTGCTGGGGATCCCAGAAGGGGTGGAAGTTTTAATACGTGATCCCCAGCTGCTTTTCTCTCTGAGATCTCTGTTCATGTTGTTTCCTCCTGGATTGGAAAACTGCTGTAGGATCTGTATTTGAATATATATTTGTGACAAGCGGTGTAAACCAAGAAGGTACGGTATCTATTGTTTGTGTAAGTGTTCCGACATATAAGCCATTCCAAAATGTTCTTTTGTTTGATTGTATTTTAACTAAAGCGTTTGAATAGATTATATTTTGCTTCATGTCGAGTGGTTTGACCAGTCAGAACATATCTGTAAGGCACACTTCCCATCTATATTCAAAATAAGGAAAGGTTTGGGTCTAAACGGCCTTCTGGAAATATTTTGTGGGGATCTGGTCTGGTTCACAACATTTGTACCGAGGGGTTTCTGACTGGCTCCTGTAATTGAAATTTTAGTGGCGGGGCAGGGGATGTTTTGCTGGATGTTGTGCTGTAAGTTGCCTCAGACATTCAGGGAGACCTGAGGATTTGGCGACCCAACTCTGGATGGAGCATGGGGACTGTCGTTACAGCATCTGGGTCTGTAACATGAACAACCAATGGAGCAGAGGCTGCAGAGAGGGGAAGCTCTGAAACCACGGAGTAAGAATGCGAAGGGAAAGGGATCTGCTGTATCCACCCCGGGTTTTTCAGGACCAGCTTCACAAGCTCCACTTGACCCAGGAGCAGATAGTGAGGGGACCCTCACTGAACAAGAAGCTGATCATAGAATGGTGTCACCTCCTTCAACACGACCTGCAGCTTCACACCAGGGGGAGGATGGTGCTTCCAGTGGCTGTTCGGGTCACTGTTTCATTCAGCTTCTATGATCCAGAACTTTCCAGGCAGGACGAGGTGACATATCCATCATCTCCCAGTATCACAACATCAATGATGGAGGATATATATGATGGATGAGAAGCATTGTTTCTCCCTGAGCCGGGAGCTGCCGGGTGTATCCAGTATAATGGGATTCCCGATGGTGTACATGGCATCTACAGCGTATCCATGTCAATGGGGAGAGGTAGAGGATCTGAAGGAGCTCTGTCTCTCTCTCTCACTCTCTCTCTCTCTCTCTATTCATGTTACAGTGAGCCCATGCACAGTACATCATATTGGTGAATACCCACTGTCCTGGCAGCAGTCATGGTCTCTTCATTCAGAAGCAGTCAGCCATTCACATCGTCATCGGGTCTTCATGTAGAAAGATTTGAATATATCTTGGATAAAGACTGTCCCCTTGATGTACGTTTCAAAACACCATCCCCACCACCAATCAACCACATCAAAGTATTCCATGTGTACGGAGAGCAAAAGGGTCACTTGGAGTGTCTGGGAGCTGACGATCAGCAAAACCTCCCATGTCTGAACGGGTCTGAGTGAACCCCCCAGTACACAGTATCATTAAGTCCTGTAATCCCTCTCCATTTCAGTAACATATTGCTTTCTATTATTCCTGCAAATGAAATGACAGGTTATTTCATCTTAAATTCCACCTTCCAAACTTTTATCTATTGCCTTTACCTCTCTGAATCTATTTGCAGACTCTCCACCTTATCGTGATAATTTAATCTCTTGCTTACCACAGCAGCATCTGTATCACCAAATTCAGCATCTGTATACCTGTTCTATCCTCCTGATCATTAATATAGACTGTAAATTGTTGAGAACCCAGCGCTGGTCATTGTGTGATCCGACTGGTTACGTTCTCTCTAAATGATTTGTCCTGAGTGCCTGTATGATACCCAGGCCTCCCCCATTCCTGGGAAACACAGTCGAAGAGTTGTATAAGAACAAAGAGCATCTGTGAGGAATCCAACCCCTCGATGAGGCTGATGTCAACGCGGCCTCTGTTCCACTTTCCTGCCATCACTCCACCCTAAAACTCTATTCTCTTGTTGTAGATTGCGTCACATGAAAAAAAATCCACTCCACATCTACACATTCAATTACTTTTAGCATTTTACACACTTCAATGAGATCTCCTTTCATTCTTATAAACTCGACAGTATAGGCCTAAACTGCTCAATTTCTCTTCATAAGACAAACACTTCAAATATGGAATCAATGTAATGAAGTTCTTCTGAATTGCCTCCAATGGAAATACCTCATTCTGCAGGACACCCAAACTGTACTCCAGTTGCAGCCTCACTAATGCCTTGCATAACTACAGCAACACTCCCTACCTTTCTACTCTATCCTTTTATAAATAAACACTGAAATTATTGCATTTCTCATTACTTGCAGTACCCACAGGCAGGTCTTCTGTGATATGCAAGCAGACACCCAGATCCCTCTGCACCTAAACACTTTGAACTTTATCTCCATTTAGATAATAAATTGTCTTTCTATTATACTGGCCAACTTGAATAGCCCCATATTTATTCACTTTAAATTTCCTTGCCAAACTTTGGCCCATTCACCCAGCCTATCCATATAGTTTTAAATCTCTTGCATCATCATTTCGAAGTAATTTCCTACCAATGTTAGTGTTATCTGAAAATGTGGCACCGTATTTTCTATCCCATCAACCGAGTACAGTAATACCATCGATCGGAAATGGTTGAGGCATGAGTACTGAAATCAATGGCACCTCACAAATTGCATGTGCCAAAAGAAAATGACACATTTATTCCATCTGACTGCATTTTGTTGGTTAATATTTCATCCAAGCTAATAAATTACTCGTAAACCCATGTTGTCTCATCTTACCACTTACTCTTTGGAGAAGTGACATATCCGATGTCTTCAGGAAGACTAGATATGTTCCACCTCCCGGATTCCCACTATCCATATTGTTTGCGACATCTTCAAATAACTCACTCAAACAATTCAAACACGATTTAACCTTTGAAAAACCATGTTGACTCTGACGAATTGTGGTTTGAGTTTGCAAATGTCCTGAACAATGGACTCTAACAATTTGCCTTAAATTACAATAGTTTATTGTTACACTTTAGTCTCTAATGTATACTATTATTATAAGTTCTTCCCTTTCGAAACCCTTTGCGTTTTCTTTGAATTCCTGTTTAATGGAAAAACGTTTTTAAGAGTTCTATTCCAATTGCTGTGTAAGAGCCATGTGTGGCTGAATAGATTCATCATCCTGCTGGTGTACAAACTCAATGGGCTGACGTCTTTCTGGTGTTCCCATATTGCCATCTCCAAGGCCAGAATGACTCTTCCTGTTGATGCTTTAGAGGATTGGGAGATGATGGAATCTTACTGTTGCTTCTAACATTTTGAGGAGGGTGTTGTGTTCTGGGATACTTCCTGAGAGGGGAATTATCACAGGTAACCTCACAATCATTAAAAAGTACTTGGACGAGCACTTGGAAGTGTCATAACATTCCAGGCTATGGGCCTGGTGTAGGAAAGTGGGACTAATATAGATCGTGCTGTATTTCTGTTGGCACAGAGGTTATGCCCCTGTGAGTGTATGGTGTGGAAGGTCAATTATTGAGCAGTTTAAGGCAGGAATTGATGAATTTCTGAAGAGTATATTCGCAAGGGTTATAAGAGTGAACTGTAATAACTTGGTAAATCATGTCAGTGTGAAAAATATGAGCAAAGAAGTGCAGTTTCCTTATAGTTTTAAACCAAACAATTGAGAATGAGGAACAGGGAAATTGAAAAACTATGTAGCCACTACTTCAGTTCCGTCTTCACAGAAATCTCAAACAATACAAGGAAAACCAAGTGTGGTGTGGGAAAGTGGAAGAGTACGTGCATCATAGAACATAGTAAGTAAATGGTTAGGGAGAAATTATTGGGGGTGAAAGTAATGGTCATAGACAACACTAACATAGATTTATGGAATGGGAACTATGTTTGAGAAACAGACTGGAAGACAAATGAAAGAGAAGCAATGGATGTTAAACACGTGGATTTTTAGAAAAGTTTTGGTAAAGCTCCAAGCCCAGTTTGCAAAATCAAATCTGAGTGGATTGGGGCAAATATATGGCTATATTTCTAGAATGGGACAGCTGGCAGGAAACAGTGAATATAAATAAACAGACTCGTCAAGAAACAGTCTTACATTGAATGTAAGGTATGATTCTGTAAGGAAAAAGTCCTTCCACATCCAGTCAAGAAACTTTGGGGACAATTAAACAATTCACTGGATGAAGAGATTCCACAAATATCCCCTTCCTCCATGATTGAAAAGCCCATCAAATCAGTGTATAAGATAAGGCGATTCATTCGCAACAATCTTCAATCAGAAGTGCTGAGTGGATGATCCATTTCAGCCTATGTCCCAGATTCCCCATCACCTTCCCCAGATATCTCCTGTCTCATCAGCAGGACGGGCACAGCAGAAGTGGCGGCACATTGGGATACAGTTGGAAGGGAATTGCTCTTGACTCCGTATCCCATGAAGTCTCATGGCATGAGTTTACACATGAGAAAGGAAACCTCCTGCTGATAACCATGTACCAGTCTCTTTCAACTGATGAATCAGTACTCCTCCATGCTGATCAACACTTGGAGGAAGTACTGAGGGTAGCACGGACGCAAGATTTACTCTGGGTGGAGTATTTCAATGTCCACCTTCAAGAGTATCTCAGCTACAGCAATATTGATCGAGCTGGCCCGGTCCTAAAGGATATAACTGCTAGACTGGTACTGTAGCAGATGGTGAAGGGACCAACAAGAGGAAAATACATATTGACCACAGACTTACTAATCTGCCAGTTGCAGAAGTATCTGTTCATGACAGTATCGGTAAGAGTGGCCACTACATAGTCATTGTGGAGACAAAGTCACACTTGCACATTGAGAATATCCTCCACCAATTTGGGTGGTAGTATCACAGTGCTAAATAGGACAGACTTCGAACAGATCTAGCAGCTCAAGTCGGGATGTCCATAAAGTGTTATGGTTCATCTATAGGAGCAAAATAGTACACCCAAACAACCTCATGGCCTGGTATATTCCCCTCACAACAATTACCATCAATCCAGAGGATCATCATTGGTTCAGTGGAGTGTGCAGGAGGGAGGAGTAACACCAGGCAAAACTGCAAATGTGGTGTCAGTCTGTTGAAGCCATCAAACAGGACTATTTGTGCGCCAAACAGCAGAAGCAGTAAGTGATAGACAGAACTAGGTGATCTCACAAGCAAAGGATCAGATCTAAGTTCTGCAGTCCTCCCACATCTAGTCGAGAAACGTTGGGGAAAATTAAACAATTCACTGGAGTAAGAGATTCCACAAATAACCCCTTCCTCCATGATGGGAGAGCCCAGCACTTCAGTATATAAGATAAGGCTGACGCATTCGCAACAATCTTCAGTCAGAAATGCTGAGTGGATGATCCATTTCAGCCTCCTCCAGTGGTCCTCAGCAATTCAGTTACCAGACATCAACAATTCGATTCAGTTCACGCGATATCTAGAAATGGTTGGAGATCCTGGATACTCCAAAGAGTCCATGCTCTGACAACATTCTGGCAATAGTAATGAAAACTTGTGCTCCATAACTTATCACTCCCCAAGCCAAATTGTTTCAATACAGTTACAACAATGGCTATCCCCGATTATGTGGAAAATTGCCCTAAGTATCTCCTGTTTATAAAAAGCAAATGTATTTCCAAGTCAGGATGGTGAATGGCTTGGAGGGGAACGTAAAGATGATGGTATATCCACTCCATCAGTCTACTCTCGATCATCAGTAAAGTGGTGGAAAGTCTCAGTGCTTTTCAGCAGCACGTGCTCAGTAATACCCTTGTCAATGACGCCCGGTTAGGGCTCCACCAGGGCCACTCAGCTCCTGACCTCATTACTGTCGTTCAAACATGTACAAAAGAGCTGAATTCCAGAGGTGGGGTGAGAGCGACAGCCCTTTAAAACGAGGCTGCCTTCGACCAAGTGTGGCATTAAGGGGCATTAGCAAAACTACAATCAATGGGTATCAGGGGCAAACTCCCTGCTGATTAGAATCATACCTGACACGTAGGAGGATGGTCATGGTTGATGAAGGTCAGTCAACTCAGTTCCAAGTCTGTAGGAGTCCCTCGAGAATTGGCTGAAAACTTCTTCAGGGTTGCTTTATCAATGACCTTCTCTCCATTTTAAGGTCAGCAATGGGGATGTTCGCCAATGATTGTACAATATTCTACAACATTTGTGGCTCCTCAGATACTGAAACAGTCCATGTTCAAATGCGACAAGATCTGGACAGTATCCAGGATAACAAGTGGCAAGTAATATTCAGGCCACACATGCCAGATCGTGACCATCACCAATAAAATACAATCTAACCTGCGCGTTGGCATTCAATGGTGTTACTATCACTGAATCTCCCAGTATCAAAGTCCTGGTGGGTAATCATTTCTCAGAAACTCACTGGTCTCGCCACATAAACACAGTAACTACAAGAGCAGGTCAGAAGCTAGGAATACTGCAGCGAGTAACTCACATCCTGACTTCCAAATGTCTGTCCATCATCTACAATGCATAAGTCAGAAGTGTGGTCGAAGACTCCCAATTTGCCTGGATGAGTGCAGCCTCAACAACAAACAAGAAGCTTGATACCATCCAGGACAAAGCAGCCAGTCTGACTGTCCCTTCATCCACAATGCTGCACCATCAATGCGCAGCAGCAGCAGCATCAGTGTTTTACTATCTACATGCTGCAATGAAATGATTCACCGAAGATCCTCAGAGACCATCTTCCCAACTCACGACCACGTCTATCTAGAAGGACAAGGGCTGCAGATGTATGGGAATACCATCATCTTTAGGTTCCCCTCCAAGCCATTCACCATCCTGACTTGGAAATATATCACCGCTCCTTCACAGTCGTTGGGTTAGAATCCTGGGATTCCCTCCCTAATGGCATTGGAGGTCAACCACAGCAGGTGGACTGCAGCGTTCACCAAGGCAGCTCACCACCATCTTCTCAAGGGCAACTACGGACAGGAAATAAATGCTGGCCCAGCCAGTGACACCCAGATTCACGAAATAAATAAATAGAAATTAACAGAGGTAGGTTGCTGACGTGTCGCAGGGATCGGTGCTTGGGGCCCAGCTGTTGACAATGCTCTTTAAACATTTGGTCGCTGGAATCAGATACACTATATCTCAGCCTGCTGACAGCACTAACGGATGTGGGATTGTGAGTGGGTGAGTAGGATGTAAAAAAACACCAATATTGCAGGACAAAAAGCAGTTAAGAAGATAAATGATGTGCTGACCTTCATTTCAGGAGGATTTGAGTCCAGGAGAAAGGGTGTCTTACTGCAGCTGTGCATGGCCTCGGTGAGACATCATCTCAAGCATTGCACAGCATTATGTGCAGTTTTGATCTCCGTACCTAATAAAGGACAACCCTGACATTGATGGAGAGCAGTGAAGGATGACCAGACTGATCTCTGGGATGACAGGCTTATTGTGGGAGCAGAGATTGGGGAGACTGGGCCTGTATTCCAAGGGGTTTAGGAAAATGAGTGGGGATGTCAGTGAAATATACAAAAATCTGACAGGTTGAGACAGATTGGAAGCAGGGATGATAATTCCCCTGGCTGGGACGTCTAAAACCAGGGTCCACAGTATTAGGTACAGGCAGGTCACTCTGCATTGAGATGAGCATAAATGTCTGCACTCACAGACCAGTGAACCTGGGAATTCGCTCGAACCTGGAAACCGAGACACTGATTATAAAAAAGGATTTCGAGACAGTGAAGGGATGGTGGGAGAGCAGGAGTACGGTGTGGAAATGAAGGGCCAAGCATTATTACGTTGAACTGGTTAGCAAACTCGATGGAACAAACGTACTACTGCACCAACTATTTTATAGCTTCCCAAGGTTACTCACATGAACGGAAATGTATATCTTGTGGGGTAAGTGCATCGAGGAGATTTTTTTCCATGAACTAGAATGGGGGAGGCTCACTGTGTTGTATGACCTACTCCTTTCCCACTGTTTCTGTGCAGTCTGTGGGAAAGCTCTGTAAATGTTGTCAAAAGCTCTCAGATGTTAGGAAGGAGGTTACTGCAGGGTCGACAGGACTGTGTTCCCATTCCCTTTTCCGAGACTGATGCTGAGGCCAGGTGTTCTGTCCGGTTTCATCTTTTCAGACTTCGGAGTAGTTTGATACAAATGAGTGTCTTTTTTGGCCGTTTCAGAGACCATTGAAATGTTTATCACATGTCAGGGTCTGTGGAGTCACTTTTAGGCCAGCCCAGGAAATCATGGGAGATTCACTTCCTAAAAGTACATTGGTGAAAGAAATTCTGTTTATAATCCATATTGGCTTCAAGGTCACTGTTACTGATCTCAGATTTTAGATCTTGATATTTTATTAATTGTCTTTAACTTCGACCCGCTGCCAGATCATCAGCCTGGTCTGGATTAGTAATCCAGTGACATTTCCACAGCAGCACCATCTCCACATGGGGACCTATCAGAAACCACACTGCGCAGGTTATTTCTGTGCTGCTTGACAGCTCTGTCAAAAAGAACTCCCACCAATTTGACTGTCGTGATGGGACTGAGGGGGTGGTAATTGGTCAGATTGTAATTATTCCCGTCTTTGGGGACGTAACTTAGTTTAGTAATTTTCGACATTGCCAGGGAGATATCAGAGTTGGAGCTGGCTTGAAACAGCTTCCCCCAGGGACACGACTTGTTGTGCAGCACAAGTCTTCAGTTCTATTGCAGGAATTGTGTCAGGGCCCATTGCCTTTGTCGTATCTACTGTGATCAGCTGTTCTCCATGGCACATGCAGCGAATCAAATTTGTTGAAGACTGGCATCTTTGATTTTGTGGGCATCATGATATGGGTGAGGTGTATCATCGACTCAACACCTCTGGCAGAAGATGGTGCCAGATAAAAGATAAAACATCCTTCTCTTTTACACTGATGTGCAGGTCTGTTCCATTATTTAGGATTGGGATGTTTGTGGAGCCCACTCCTCCAGTCATTTGTTTAATCGTCCATCACCATTTATGACTGACTGTGGCAGAACTGCAGGGCTTCGTTCAGATCTGTTGGTCAAGTCTGGTAGCTTTAATGAGTTATCATCAGGTTAAAGTTCATGTGATTCTGACTCTGACATGTTCACCCACACTCGTCACTGAGCCTTATTCTCCATTACCATGGTGTTGATGGTAATGACAGACTGAGGTGTTACACTGGCAACAAGTTACAGGTTGTGGTTTAATGCATGTCTGCCTCTCCTGCTGCTGTGGTCTACAGCACTACATGAATACGCAGTTTCGAGCTGCAATATCTGCAATGCAATTCTGCTGTCTGTTCCCCAATTCTCACTGAGACTCGTTCACCCATCAGCCCTGCATTCAGTGACCTAACCTGGTTTCTGATGTGGCAATACTTCCATTTTCAAACTCTCATCCTGCTGAGGATCTGTCTCCCCGGGTCTTGCTTCCAATCTGACACATTCCACAAAAGCATTTAACTGATCTTAATTCACCTGAATCTTTTTCCTTGAGAAATACCATCTTCTGTGTTTAAAGTGAATGTGTTTCCTCTGTTCCTTTCCCTGACTCTGATTAAGAGCTCTGTAGTGTCAGTAATGCCAGCCTTATGTAGTTTCAGAGCCAATGAATTCTCTGAATTCCCAATCTTCTTCACCACATTGTATGTTTCCTCTTTTGGTCTGATGCCTCATCACTCATGGCTGCCTTGTTCTCCCATGAGTATGTTTCATCTTCTTGGGGTTGCATTTCTGGTATTATCTTCCGAATTGTCCCCAGAACCTCCTCCCATTGCTACTCCATGGTCTTTCCTGCTCAGCTCCCCTTCCAATTAACTCTGGCCAGCTCCTCCCGCATGTCTTGGTAGTTACATTGCTTAATTATAACCACATTACATATTGAAGAGAGTATTAGATATAAACTGAAAGAAGGAGTTTTGAGAGATAGGACACGAAGAATAATGTGTCTTGATACAAAGGGAGAACGAGAGAGACGATATAGATATGGAGATGTGGAAAATGAGAAAACTACATTATCGAAAGAAGTAGATGAACATTCCCCAAAGTTTTGGCAATGCCTGTGTGCTGTGGTCCTTTGTACAGTGCGCGTGCAAATGAGTAATACGTTCAAATGCTGAGCCTGATGCCAGAATATTTATCTCCAATAACATGACAGGCACTAACTTTGGAAAGAACCCAACAGGCCAATATATATTTAAGTCCCGGTAAAAAGGGGATTAACTGAAATAAATTGGGACTCTAGAATCAAGAATTTGGAGCTCGCATTCTGGTTAGAATGAGAGATTAGGTTAGGAATGCCAGAAAAGGAGGGAACGTTGAGAGGATCAAATCATGTTTAATGTTTTATCAATTTTATACATCATATGCATCTTTTTACATTAACTGTGTCTCTGTTGTTCATTTACAATGTGTTGTGCACATATGAAAAATGCTACTTATCTGCACATGCACATTAATTAAACCGTGTACATAAAATCAATTTTCCACCATTGAAACTGTCCTGTAGTTGTGTTACGCGGATACATGAACACCAACTGGCCACCAAAAGACATGACCCACTATCACTATGCTCCATACATACAGACAAAGAAAGGCACTACATTGACTGGGACAAAGCACACACACATACTAAGACACGCAAGGACCTTCTTCGAGGAAGGCGTTCTAACCAGAAGTCCATCAATAAAAGCATCAATTTAGAAATGTATACATTGTCTTGTTAAAATAAGCGGAAATGGCATCACCCATCTTAAGAAACAAGGACCTATAAATAGAGAGGCAGGACATGCCACCAGAGCTTCAGCGGAGACTCTCACTGATGATGTCATCTAGTCATGGTGACGAAACTTCTGAAAACATACATTCAAGCTCAACGAGCTAACTTGCAAACATATAAATTGTTATTTTTTGTTTATTAGTGGAATTTAGGAGTTCTTTGTCGTTCACGTTTTAACAGATTATGATGTGAGGTGAGTTTTTCTGGGTATGTGGTTTTAATTAACAGAGGGATTCGACATTGATGTCATAACAGTTTTGGGGCCTTGCCGTATGGGATTTGGACAGATTTGAACAGATTTAGGGTACAAAAGGTCCCAGCAAATTCCAACTCATTGCAATTAGTGATTTTGATCTTCAAATAAAAGCAATGGGAAAATTCGTTTAATTTTGTTACTTGTGGTTGGTATAATGAAAAGTGACGGAAATGGCTGTTCACATTACTAAAGAGGTTCCCAAATTTTCCAAGGAAGTTTAGAAGGACAGAAGGAGGACATTTTTTAGAATTAGCAAATAGGTTGGAATTGGGTTGAACCAGGGAGAAAAGGGAAGCTGAAATTTTAATGGACTTGGTCAAGCACTTTGATGTATCTGCAGTAGAGTTAGAAAAACCTTAAATTGCAAATGTGGCAACTGGAGATAGAAGATAAATAAAGGGAAGGAAACAGAGAGAAAAGAAAGAGAAAGAGAGGCAAAAGAAAGAACGAGAGGATTTGAAATTCAGAAGTTGGGAATTAGACAAGGAAGTTAAATTAACAGGATGGAGATGAAGGGAGAACGTAGGGATGTATAAAACTATGCTAATAGCTTGCCATATTTCGGTGAGAAAAATATCAAAACCTTTTTTATTTTATTTGAAAAGAAAACATGGCAAGGCAGATGACGTGTCCAATGAACTTGTGGGTAATGCTAGTTCAGACTAAGCTGGTGGGCACAGCTGGTGTGGCATGTGCCGCGCTATCAGATGTGGGGTCAAGAGATTATCAAGATGTCAAATTGGCTATTTTGATTGGTTATGAATTGGTACTAGAAGCATAAAGAGAGAAGTTCAGAAAAATAGAGACGGAACCAGGTCAGGTTTATATTGAGTTTGAAAGAATTAACCACAGTCATTTTGACAGGTGGGTGCTGGCCTTAAAAATGGATAAGACCTGTGAGGCTTGAGGGAGATAAATTTGCTGGAGAAGTTAAAAGATTCACTTCCAGAGATAGTAAGAATTCATGTGAACGTACCGAAAGTTCAAGAAGTGAGAAGTGTAGCAGAAATGGCAAGCACATATGCACTGGTGCATGAGATGATATTTAGCTTCTGGCAGGATTTTCACGTTGTGAGGGATAGAAATTGGGAGAAGGGAAGATCACACATTACAAAGCGAACAATAGCACAGAATACTTTACCACAGGTGAAGAAAGAAACCCATGGGGGTTGGTGAAAGGCCTCAGGTGTTCTCACTATAAGGGAGTGGAACACATAAAATGACAGTGCCGATGGTTTAAGAAGGGCACTGGGAAAAGGTGGTTTCACTGCAGTAAGCTGGGTCACACCGTGATGGGCGTTGACTGAAGGCACTTTGGGGAAAGATCTGGTAGAAGAGGCTCAGCCCAGTGGCATTAGTGAAACTGGTAAAGGAGACTCCAAGTAGAGCCGAGGAGCTGCAGGAGAGTGCACAGCCGAGGCAAGGGCTGGGTATGGACTTAGTACCTGATCTCTGAAAGAATTCGCCTCTGTAGATAAAGTTTATTCAGAAAGAACAGGGGGAGAAGGACAAGAAGTTATAATTTTGTGAGATATGGGATCTGCTCAGTCTCTAATAATTGAGAAGTGATGCGCCAGAAAAGCACAACAGATCAGGCAGCATCCAAACAGCAGGACAATCGAATACCAGGCAGAAACCCATCGTCAGGAATGTGGTGTGGGGACAATGCGGCTGAAAGATAAATACGAGGGTAGTAGTTGGGCTGGTGGAAGGGTCACAGGGAAGGCAATAAGAAGATGTAGGTGGGAGTAATAGTGATATTTTGGAAAGGAGCGCGGAGTCAATAGGTGGGAAGGAAGCTGGCCAGTTAGGGCGGTTCAAGAGGGCAGTGCTAGATTGAACGTTTAGATCTGGGAGAGGTTGGGGGAGGGGAGATTTGGAATTTGGTGAGGTCAACGTTGATGCTATACAGTTTGAGGGTTCCAGCTGTCCTACCACCAATAGGTGTCCTATCACCCTCCTCTCCGACCTATCACCATTACAGCTCACCTGCATCTACCGATCGCCTTCCAAGCTCCCTTCCACCCACTCCATCCCCACCCTCCTATTTATTTCTTAACCTCCTTCCCCCTCCCTTGCCCCCCACTTTCCTGATGAAGGATTTATGCCTGAAAAGTCAACGCCCCTGCCCCTCGGATGCTGCCTGTTTGGCTATGCTTTCCTCGCCCCACACTTTTCAACTCTCATCTCCAACATCTGCAGCCCTCACTTTCTCTCACCCTCTCAGAGTAAGTGATGAAAGTATTTTCACTCTTTCTGGCATGTTAATCAAGAGCGTGTTAATTTGTAGAATGGGGACAGAAATTAAGCATTCCCTTGTGTAACATCAGGATGCAGTACAGAGTGTCATTTCCAGGAATACAGTTTGTTCTTGGGAACGATTTCGCAGGAGGCGAGGTGGGATAGGCACCCCTTATGGTGGAGAAGCCAACAGAAGACTAGGGAATTGAGATGTTAAAAGAAAAATACCGAGGAGTTTTTCCAGAGTGTGTAGTAACAAGATCCCACTGTCATAAGTTACAGCAGGAAGGAAAAACGAACGAAAAAGACAAATGGGTTGATGCTCAGTGAACTGACCCCCTGTTTGATGTATCGGTGCAGGAAAAACCTAAACAGGCTGAGGATCAGGCAGAGGTGTTTAGTCCAGAAAGGCTAATGGACCTACAACAGATATACACACACATACACACACACATACACATGCACACCCACAGAAAAGGAATCAGAATATATTGTCGAACGTTTTTAACTTAAAGATAGAATCATAAAATTAAAATGGAGACCCCGATAGGTTACTGCAGAAGGGAAATGGGCCGAAGTGCACCAGATTGTGTTAGCAGTAACATACAGTGTTACGGGTAGCTCATAAACTAACTGCAGGCGGTCACCTAGGTGTACAGAAGACAGGCTAAGGTACGGAAGCATTTCTAGTGGCCTGGAATGCACAAGGACGTGTTTTTTTTTTGTACATGACATACATACCAAATGGTAGGTAAGTAACAGGCAGTAATAAAACCAGCACCTTTCTTGCCAATTACTGCATTCGAAGAACATTTCCCGTAGGTTATGTTTAATTGTGTAGCTCCCCTTCCTAAAATAGAAATGGAAAACTATATTTGCTGACAATAATGAATGTGTCTACCAGATTTCCAGAGGCAATTCCATTACGGAATGTTAAGATAAAAAAGGAGTGGAGAGGTTGGTAGCTTTCTTTACTCGCTGTGGGCTAGGCAAAAGATTCAGTCAGACCAAAGATCTCATTTTACTGCTCATCCTTTTAAGGAAGTCATGGATAGGTTCAGCATACAGCAGTTTAAATCAAGTGCGTCGGATCCTGAATCCTAGGGAGCCTTGGAAAGTTAGCATCAGACACTGAAGACTATGTTAACAGCGTACTGTTATGATTACCCGAATGATTGGAATAAAGGTGTCCCATTATATTGTTTTCCATTAGAGATGCCCCAAATAAATCTACTCACTTTACTTCCTCTGAGTTAATATTCATTTGTGAAGTGAGAGGTCCTTTGAAATTAATTAAATATAAATTGATAGGACCGAAGTCGGAAATCTCACAGTTGGATTCTGTGTGTATGTTGAAGGAGACAGTAGATGGAGGAGGTGAGTTAGCTGGATAGTATCTGAAGAGCACAGCATAGAGTGAAGCAGGTGGCAGGTACAAATTCTGAAACTTTGTAGATTTCCCGTGGGGATGACGTATTAGTATTGCCACCAGTGGTAAGAAATCCCTTCAAAGCCAGGTTTAGTGGCCACTTTCAAATAAAAAAAATGTGGAGTCAGTTAAGCTATCTAGTAAAGATACTGGAGATGACAAAAAACTTTATCGAGTATTTTATATGGATGAATAATGCAGCAGCCATTTAAGACTCAGGAACAGAGCTGTGGCCATATGAACAAATTTTGCAGCTTATCTGTATGACGTAGTGATCTTTACCAAGTGATTGAAAGCTCACATGTTACAGTTGGCAGAGCATGTTGAACGATTACAAGAAGCAAACTTTGTAATAAACTTAAAGAAAACAGAATTCACGAAGGCAGAGGTGACGTTCTTGGGACATTTCATTGGACATGGAAGGTTGACCCCATGGAACAGAAAGGCGAAGGACTTTGAGGAAATTCCACGAACATGCTCGAAGAAAGAGGTGCTTCGATTTTTGGAACTGAGTGGATTCTATCGGAAGGTTGTCCCAAACTTCAGCAGCGTATTGGCACCACTGATGGATTTACTAAAGAAGAACACAGAATTGTGGTGGAGAGAACAATGCCAGGAGGCATTTGATAATTTTAAAGCAGGATTAATCACCGCACCAGTTTTAGCTACACCAAATATTCTGAAACCCTATGAAAATTGTGTTTGATGCTCGGGATATAGGGGTCGGAGATGTATTGATACAGAAAGAGGATGATGGAATTGAATTGCTATTTGCCTACTTTTCGAACAATTCAATATCCACCAGAGAAAAAAAAAACAAAATCTCCATTATTGAACAAGAATGATTAAGTTTCACACTGGCCTGACAATATTTTAATGTGTATATGACAAACAAATTGTCGGAGATGGTTGTGGACAATGACAAATCTCTCGCATTTTTTGGAATGGTTAAAGAGCAGAATATGAGACTATTTCATTGGAATCTTATCACACCGACTTTAAACTTACAAAATGTACATGCTGTGGCTCCTACAATATGATAGCAGATGTGTTATCGCTGATTTAAAGGAAAACGTATCGATAAGATTTACCTTATTCCAGTGTTATAATGGTGTGCAGAATTAATATGAATGATATAACTGAGATTAATACTTTTGCAACTCATAAAATTGGGATTAAGAATTAGAGGAAAAGAAATGTAACCATCTTTTCATTCTGCTTGTCATTTTATTTTCTGAAGCAGGAAGATGTTATGAAGCCAAAGACATGTAGGGTACTTTAAAACAGAACGGGTTTTGCCGAATAGAAATTAAAGCCACAGATGCCAGCTGACGGTCAAATTGTTCCACATGTCACCATTAGCTGAGAAATGGATACCTGAGTTTTGGTTGCTGTTTTGACAGCAATTCAAATGCAACCAAAGTGTTTAAATAACGCTCAAGATACCAGAAGCCAACAGAATTTGAATATTATTGTTTGGACACCTGGTAAACAACCAAATTATGAGAATTACTATATCATGGGGAGTATACAAACCCAGCTTTTTGAACACTGGAGGGAGAGCTACTGCCATCCAACAGCAGAGTAGCTGCTGTAGACCAGGAGTGCTAACTGGCCATCTCAAACACTCTCTATCAAAGACACATGTTCATGTAAACCTACTTGCAATAAAAAAAAGACCCAGGGAGATCAGCAGCTGGAAGAGTGAGTACAGCGGGGAAGATAGAGACTTTGTGCTCTTGAGATTGTAATGTTTAATATGTGGGTTGTTGGAACAGCATATGTTTACAGAATGGGGTCAGATAGTAAGTAGCTAAGAAAAGAGGGGCTTGCATTTGTGAATAGTTGTTGTTTAGTGTTCACTATTAAAGTTAAGAAATTAACTTGATGATTTTTGTTTAAATAGTGGAATATAAGAGATCTGTGTCGCTCATATTTTAACAGATTACGAGGTGAGGAGGGCTTTTCTGGGTGTTTGGGTTTAATTAACAGAGGGGTTCATCTTCGCCTTGTAAATGTCCATCCACGTTAGGCCCATTTCCCTGCAGTTGGCCCATATCCTTCCAGTCCTTTCCTATCGACATATTTTCCAAATGCATTGAAATGTTGTAAATGTACACCCCCTCCCCCCGCCCCACCACCAACCACATCTGCTGGCAGCTCATCCATGAACCAGCCCTCTGTGTAAAGAAGTGGCCATTCAGGTTCCCTTTTATTCCTTCCCCTCTAACCTTAAACTGATCCCCTGTAATCCTCGATTCTGTACACCTTGGAAAAAGACTGAGAGCATTAACCCTATTCATACACCTCATGATTTTATACAGCTCTATAAGGACTGCCTCAGTCTCCGACACTCCAAAGAAAAGGTCCTAGCTTGTCCAACCTCTCCCTATAACTCAGACCATTTGGTCCTGGCAACGTCTTTGTAAATTTCTTCTGCACTCTTTCTAATTTAATAACATCCTCCCGATAACAAGGTAACAAAAAGTGAATACAATACTCCAAGTGCGGCCTTACCGAAGTCCTGTGTAACTGCAACATAAATTCGCAACTTCTATACTCAATGTCCTGCCTGATGAAGGCCAATGTGCCAAAAGCCTTCTTAACTGCCCTGTCAACCTGTGACTCTACTCTTAGGGAACTGTGCCCGTGAAAACCAAGGTCTCTCTGCCCCTGCACACTTAAGACCCTCCCCTTCACCGAGAAACTTCTACCTTGATTTGAGTTTCCAAAATGCAAGTCCTCACACATCTATATTAAATTCCATTTGCCATTTCTCGGCCCACTTCCCCACCTGATTAAGGTCCTGTTGCAATTTCTGATAAACTTCCTCACTGATCATGCCACCACTTATTTTAGTATCAAATGCAAACTTACTAATCATGCCTTGCATATTCTCAAGCAAATCATAGATAACAAACAGCAATGGACACTGCCTTCAGTCTGACCATCATCTGTCCACGAAACCCTCTGCTTCCGACCATCAACCCAACTGTGTATCCGATTGGCCAGTTCCCCCAGCATTCCACGTGATGTAATCTTCCAGAGCAGCCTGCCATGTGGAACCTTATCAAAGGCCTTAATAAAATCCATAGAGACTACGTCTACTGCTCTGTCCTCGTCAACCTTCCTGGTCACTTCATCAAAGAACTCTAACAAATTTGGGAAGCATGATCTCCCACTCACAAGTCTATGCTGACTGCTCCGAATCAAACCCTGTGTACGTAATGGGTGCAGTCAATGGTATGCTGTCCTTCATTGTAAGATGATTCGAGTACATAAGTAAAGCCATCTTCCTGCTGTTGCAGAGCCTTGCTGAGAGACCTTTTGGGACACTCTGTACAGATTTGATCTCGTTTTTAAGGAATGACATCCATCCCACAGATACAGATGGCGGTATCATGAGGGTAGAGTGAAGAACCTGAGAGTTTAATCTGCAGAGCTGTGAAATACGAAGAAATGGTGATGCTGAAACATGAGGTGTAGCAGGTGTATTTCCAAAAGACACATTGATAGGGTGAGAAATTCCATACTTTACCCAGGATTGATTGGTTTGATTTATTGTCACATGTATCTCAGTACATGGAAACACTTTATTTATGAGCAGAGGAGGCAGATCATAGTAAGCATGGCCAGACAGATCATAGTGTGGAAATCGACTTGGACAGAGTAAGGCATACAGAGTATACTGCACAAGACAAGCACTCGACAAGATCAACATGGGCAAGATCAGCATTATTTGAACTTAGAGAGTCCATTCATCAGTCTAACGTGACTTTCCTAATAGTTTATATGCCTAAATTAACTCTCCCCATGTTATTGTGCAGTTGGCGTGTGAACCCTGTACTGAACGTCATGTTGTTCACAATCCCCAACAGCAGCAACAATACCTTCCATCTGTAACAGGTAGCCATTCCCACCAGCTTCCGCCCTACATAGCGAACACCAGGCTGGCTTCTCAGAGATGGAAGGTGCCTTCTTGAGACTTCATACAAGATATATGGCTTCCCGCCTCAACACTAGAAAACCACGTTAAAGTCCCACGTGTTTATCATGAGCAACGGAACCAGGAGGAACAACGTGGAACAGTCTGTCTGTGCAGCCTCTGCCCCACTCGTTCATCATCTTAGAGCATCAATCTGGAGGCAGTGAGGACTGCCGATGCTGGAGATTGTAGTAGAGAGTAGATTGCTGGAAAAGCACAGATGGTCAGGCAGCTCCGAGGAGCAGGAGAATCCACATTTTGGGCATAAGCCATTCATCAGGAATCAGCATCAATTACCTCATTCTGTCCCTTTGGAAGTGCGTTGAGGGGGGAATGGCCTCGTACTGTTCCTGTGTAAGTGACTCAAGGGGCTGAATGGCCTCCTTCTGTTCCTGTGTAAGAGACTGAAGGAGCTGAATGGCCTCATCCTGTTGCTGTGGAAGTGGCTTTAGGGGCTGAATGGCCTCCTCCTGTTCCTGTGTAAGAAACTCCAGGGGCTGAATGGCCTCCTCCTATTCCTGTGTAAGAGACTCAAGGGTATGAATGGCTTCTTCCTCTTCCGATTGGACAGGACCAAGGGCCTGATTGGGTTACCCCGGTTCCTGTTTGACAGCTCAATGTACTGACAAGTGTGATGATGCTGCAGGCTTTGAGAGGTTATTGTGTCCTGGTTTCTTTTCAGAGAGAGATTGAATGATTGTTACCGAACTGGTTAGTTAACTCCACTGAGTAAACAGCAAGGGAGGCCTTGGGTTAATTTTACTGCAGCCTAAATGGGTGTGGCCAGCTCTCACAGGTTCCGATCTCTGGGTTTTGGTTTCTCAGTAGTATCAGAAACTGTTGGGGTCTCCACAGAGTTGGAAGATCCAGTGACTATCTCCTGTCTGCTACTCTCTGAATTTTCTCTTGGTGCTGTTTTTAATTCCTGGATTAGAGAAATGTTTGTGACAATCTGTGTCTGAATTTCCCTTTCTGCCAGGGGCTGTGTTGATGGGATTTTCCTATATTGGAACAGTTCATTAGTAATAGTTCATAGATTTGTTATTCTGTTAACTTGTCTAATACAATTACGTTTTTCTAAATTCCTCTTTCTTTGCTTTCATTTTATCTTTCGAGTTTCAATAAATAGTGTTTAGCTTCACACCGAGTAGTTTGACCTGTCACATTACATCTGGGACAGACACTTTACATTTCCTTTAAAATAAAAAAAAAGAGTCTAGGCTACCGCCTTCAAATATTTTTGAGGGGCTCTGGTGTGGTCCATCACACTAGACTCCTTCTCTTCCTGAGTAATAGGCTGGAGGCACTGAATGGGCAGTCCCTGTTCTTCTCCAATAGTGTCAATGGGCTGAATGACTTCCTCATATTCCTGTGAAACCAGCGTGAGGTACTGAATAAACTCTTATTTTACTGTGGCAATGTGCAGTGTCAGGCAGTGCTTGTAGATGAATGTTATGGACCATTTAACAGCACAAGTCTCAATGGAGTCTGGGTCTTTCTGCACATGGACACTGGCTGGTTCAGGAGCTGACGGGGGTACAAAATGTTCTGAACATTGTGGAATCCTCAGCGACCATCCCCACTTCTGACCTTATGGTGGGGAGGGTGGGGAGGGGAGCCATGGATGAAGCAGCTGAAGCTCTTTGTGAAGAGGAAGCTACGCTGAGGATTTCGCACAGAGGTGACCCAGGACTGAGATGATGAACATTTTCCTTTGTGCCATGTTTGACTCCAAACACTGGAGAGGTTACTCTGATTCCCATTAAGTCCAGTTTTGTTCAGCTACTTGATGTCAACAAACGTTAACCACTGCCTTGATATTGGGGCCAGTCATTTTTTGCTGAACCCTTGTGTCAACCTCTTTAGTTCATATCAATAAACCATGATATAGAAGCAGCAAGTGTTTTCTTCAAACAGGTGGTAGTGAATGTCAGGATTTCTCTTCTCAAGAGTGGTGGGGAGCAAAATGACTGAAAGTATTTGAAGAGGAGGTAGATGGATATTGATCTGTCAGAGAGTTGAGGGCAATGAGGAATTGGGTATGAAAGAGGATTTGAGACAGTGAGCAGATCTGGGCGGCACGGTGGCACAGTGGTTAGCACTGCTGCCTCACAGCGCCGGAGACCCGGGTTCAATTTCCGCCTCAGGCGACTGACTGTGTGGAGTTTGCACGTTCTCCCCGTATATGCGTGGGTTTCCTCCGGGTGCTCCGGTTTCCTCCCACACTCCAAAGATGTGCAGGTCAGGTGAATTGGCCATGCTAAATTGCCCGTAGTGTTAGGTAAGGGGTAAATGTAGGGGTATGGGTGGGTACGCTTCGGCGGGGCGGTGTGGACTTGTTGGGCCGAAGGGCCTGTTTCCACACTGTAAGTAATCTAATCTAATCTAATCTAATCTAATCTTTCCCTGAAGCTCAAACCTCCAGTTCTGCAAGTGAGTTGTACGCAGTTTTGTTAAAGTGGCCTCACCAACTTCCTGTTCAGAGGCAACATGCCACCACAACTCCTATACTCAATGCTCTGACTGATTCAGGCAAATGTGCCAAATGTGTTCAGCACCACTCTGTCTACCTGCAACTCTCCTCTCAAGGAACTATGTACCTGCAGCCCTATGTCCCCTTGATCCACAACACGTCCCAGGACCTTACAATTAAGTGTATAAATTCGGCCCTGATTTGCTTTCCCAAAATGCAAAACTTCGTATTTATCTAAATTTAACTATATCTGTTACCCCTTGTCCCTTTATACCATTTAATTGTGGTCTCATTGTACTCTGAGATAATCTACTACACTACCTTTATGATGTAATCTGTAACCTTACTAACTATGGCCCCAATATTCACATCTAAATCCTTTACATAAATGATGAAATGCAGTGAAGTCAGTACCGATTCTTACAGCAAACTGCTGCTCACAAGCCTCCAGTCTGAAAATTATCCCTCTTCCTTCAAGCCAATTGTGACTAGCTTCCTCTGTATCTCGTGTGACCGAACCTTACTCATCTGCCTACCAATCGGAATGTTGTGAAGACGTACTGAGGTCCATATAGACAACGTCTACCAAACTGCCTTCATCAATCTTATTTGTCACCTCTTCATAAAACTCAATCAAATTAATGAGACATGATTTCCCATGCAGAAAGCCACGTTGACAACCCCGATCAGCCCTTGCCTTCCCAAATGTATGAGCTGAAAATTGTATTGCTGGAAAAACACAGCAGGTCACGCAGCATCCAAGGAGCAGGAGAATCGAAGTTTCGGCATAAACATGTATGTAAATCCTATCCCTCAGAATCCCTTCCAACAACTTACCCACCACTGACATCAGGCTCACCAGTCTTTCGTTCCCCGACTTTTGGGGTCACTGCTTCTTTTTCCATTCCCAATGCTCCACTGCACACAACACATGTCAAATGTAACCAGGTTGGTGATATGGCCGATGATATCGGTCTCAGACTGGGTCAATGTCAGTTTTAGCAACAAGTCAGGCTAGATTTTAAAATCTGCTCAAGTAGCACCTTTATGATCCAGAGCAATGTTACTCAAACTATGATGGAAAGATGCACGGCAAACTGTTTGGATATTGCAAATAAAGAATCGATATTTCCCTTTCTAAAAACACTGACACACACACACACACACACACACACACACACACACACACACACACACTCACTCACACACACACACACACACAAACAGACACACACATACATACACACACACACGCAGATAAACAATATCTCTGCAATTTCAAGTTGAACGCGCTTTGTCCATATATTATTGTAACTCATGACAAAAGGAAAAATTGAGAGATTGTTCAAAATATTAGTCTGCTTCTGAAGGCATTCTAATCACACAAGCTGCTAGCAATGGGACTTCATCCTGGAACAGTTGGATTTGGCTGAATTCCCATAGCATTAGGCAGTGAAGAGATTCCAATGAATTCTGGCCTGGGATCGCCCAAGGGTATCACAGTGGCTCAGTGGTTAGCACCTCTGCCTCACAGCACCAGGGCCTTGCATTCAATTCCAGACTCGGGTGACTATTTGTGTCGAGGTTGCACATTCTCCCCTTCTAATGGTTGCTCCAGTTTCCTTCCACAGTCCAAAGGTGTGTGGTTAGGTGGATTGGCCATGATAATTTGTCCGAAGTGTTCAGGAGTTTCTAGGTTAGGTGCATCGGTTGGGGTAAATGTAAGGGAGCGAGCCTGGGAAGGTTGGTATAGACGTTTTGTGCCGAAGGGCCTGTTTGTACACTGTAGGGATTCAAAAAATAAGAATGGTAACGATGACTGTAGATTTTTTGTTTTAGCTCGCACACATTGCTATCCTGAGGAACAATGAAGGAAAGAGAGTGTAATCGGCCGTCCCTTCTCAGGCAGATTACTTTTTCTCTCTCTCTGAGCTGAATCACACAGTAATGTCATCCTCTCCCAAACATGTGATGTCTCCTTGTACATTGTCCAAACTATGTCTCCATCACATTCCCTGCTCCACGTAGGTGCATCATTGCTGCTGTCATACACAGAGCCATACTCTTAGCAGAAAATGGTCTCGGTCGATTTGAAGATATGTTTATATGTCGCTGCATCATTAAAAAATAAAATGTTTAATGTATTCAGAAAATTGTGTTATAATGAATGCATTTTGCAACAAATACAGAAATTGCTGGAAAAGCTCGGCAGGTCTGTCAGCATCCAGATACCTTTTACATGCTGTATTTGTACCAGCCTCCACCACTTCCTCTGGCAGCTCATTCCACATGCACACCACCCTCTGCGTTAAATGGTGCTCGTGGGCTCGTCAAAAGCATTCCCCCCTCAATTTCAAACAATGCCCTTTAGGTTTGGACGCCCAATCTGGGGAAAAATGGTTATGGATCGGGTGAGTAGTCAGGTTTTTCCCCAGATTAGTCGTCCAAACCTAGAGGGCATTGGTTGAAATTGAAGAGACATGATGGCTGGTTTAGCTCTTTTATTTGGCAGCATAAGCAACTCTTTATCAAGCTAACCAAATTGCAACTACCCCCAGATTGTGGGGAGTAGATCGCCCAGATAAAAGCTATCAATTAAGCTCTTTTTTATTCTATGTTAGTGCCTGGGCTGCTGAGGACTCGGTGTCAATACTGTGAGATATTGAACCCTATCAGATAAAGTGAACCTTTATTAGTCTGTTTTTCTTAGCTAAATTGACAACATTTATGAAGTATTGTCATAACCCAATAATTATCAATATTGTTAAAGCATGAATGACAATGCGTCAGACGGCAATACAGCCAAAATCATGTTTCTTACCCCTGTAATTGGTATACCGCGTTGTCATCCGGGGATAATGGATTACAGGTTTAAATTGTGGGCAAAAACAATGACTGCAGATGCTGGAAAGCAAATACTGGATTAGTGGTGCCGGAAGAGCACAGCAGTTCAGGCAGCATCCAACGAGCAGCGAAATCGACATTTCGGGCAAAATCGACGTCGATTTCGCTGCTCGTTGGTTGCTGCCTGAACTGCTGTGCTCTTCCGGCACCTCTAATCCAGTATTAAACTGTGGGCAGCCAGGGGCTTACCTTGCGTGAATGATTTAGAATTAGTAGAATTCCTACAGTGTGGATACAAGCCCTTGGGCCCAGCAAGTCCACTTCGACCTTCTGAAGAGTAACCCACCCAGACCCTTTCCCCTACCATCCCATACTTACCCTGACTAATGCCTAAACCTACACATCCCTGAACATTATGGGTGATTTATCAATGACCAATTCATCTAACCTGCACATCTTGTACTGTGGGAGGAAACCCACACAGACACAGCGAGAATATGTTAACTCCACACAGCCAGTCACCCAAGGCCAGAACCAAAGCCGAAACCCTGGTGCTGTGAGGCGGCAATTCTCACCACTGAGCCACCACGTGTTACTTGATGGAGAAACAATGATGCCATTTGATCAAATAACTCGTACGTATGGACTATCTAGTAGAGACCTCTTCTATATTTTTTCCCAATCAGAGATTTGATTTAAATAAAAAACACACTTTTGCCACACTCTTCCAGATCTGATAAAGGGAAGAGGGCGCTTCTTGCTTAGAATACACTTTCTGTCAGTACCCTTTATCATTAGTTGGAGAGTGTCCCCTCAGACAGACTGTGCAGCTTTGTGATGTCTGCTAGATAGTTGGGGGTTCAAAACACTTCGAAGACATGGGAGGATATTTGTGAAAATGCTCAAAGGATTTTGATCTGTAATAGGACCCATTCCATGCAGTTGAAAATTCTTCGTAGGCTCTATCTGACCCCAACTTGTCCCTCAAAATTCAAAGTGGGATTATCTTCAGCATGTCCTAAATGCAGAATGACTACAGGCACTCTTACTCATTGTTTGTGGTTCTGCTGCAGACTTGATCTATATTGGAGCACTGTGTCAGAAGTGATAGAGTGGGTCCAGGGGACTGAATTGGAGATGTACTTGGTTTCTGTTTTCCTGGGCCTGCCCAAGGTACATTCCACAGATAAATATGGGGAAAAAAATTATATCCTTACAATCGATACTTTCTGTGCTAGGAAAGATATTCTGTTGTGTTGGATGTCTGAACTCCCCAACCCCCAGAGAGGAAGAACTGTGAACATAAGAATGTGTATCAGTTAATGCTCTTGATGAACGAGAGCTGTCCTCTTGTTATGCTGAGCGGTATTATTTATTCATTATTTATTGCTTAGTTTTGTTTTTTCTTCTGTCTGTGTAGCGTTTTAACTTGTTTTGTATGTACATGCAATTGGATGTAATTTTTTACGGATATTTGAGTTGTGTTGTTATTGGTTTATTATAATATTAAAAATCTCTTTTTAAATATTTTTTAAAAATTAAAATGCTAACATTGATAGAATACAGTCCCAAAAACTCTCATTAGAGAGACCATTCATGGTGGTTTATCCTGACGATCACCACATCTCGGGTGATGGGGTGAGGCTGAAAGAATGTCACCTTCAAGGTAATCTCTGTCAATGTGAGGAACTGAACCTGCGCTGTTGCTCTGCCTCTACATCACAAACCAGCCGTCCAGCCAACGGAGTGGGAGACTGTCTAACTGTTACAGACAGAAACAGTCACAGAGAAAGGGTAAGAGAAACATTCATAATAAGGAAAGTGTTACAGTTCAGATAACAGTCAAGATAACGCCTGAGGGTAAAAATGTTCTCTGCTCGAAATTGCATTTTTAACAAGACGTGTTTAGAAGTTCTTTTTGGTTTAATATCATTAACGTGAGTCAAGTGAACTCTTATGTGTTACACACAGGGACACTACCATTTTCCTGAAACTGGGAAATATTTGGAACATTATCTGGAACATTCTATAATCGGCATTCTCCAGAATATTCTATGACTGTGTGGGAGGTATTGCAAAGGAGAGAGAGAGAGAGAGAAGGTGTTGTATGCAGTAGTGAGAGTCGGGGATCATGAGCCTTGTTCGGAGGTAGTTGCAATCACAGATATACAGTGATTGTGAGGGAGCAGACAGAATACGGTGACCCTTATCCTGACAGAGCGGGGAAGGTTATTAATGCTTGTGCTGTATTGCTGGACATTTCTTCAGACCTCAAATACTGCACTGAACTCGGTAGTGAGCACAGACCATGTTCGGTGCGTCTGGTGGTGTGACACCCTCTGGGATGGGAATGTTCCCTCTCTGTACTCGCCCATCCAATATGCCCACCGTGCTCCGTCAACAAACCATGGTGTAATTGCCCCTTATCTACCAATCTGCCATTTCCCTGCCTTTGCTCCGTATCCATCTAATCCTTTCCTATCTGTATTTGTCCAATTACCTTTTCAATATTGTTAGATGGCCCACTTCAACCACTTCCACTGGCAGCTCAGTCTAATTTGTCAGTCCACCTTGGATTCCATGCGATCTAACCTTCTAGAGTGGCCTACTATGTGGAACCTTATCAAAGGCCTTACTGAAATCCATATAGAATATGTCTACAACCCTGCTCTCATCAACCTTCCTGGTCACTTCCTCAAAAATCTGTATCAAAATTTGTAAGGCATGATCCGCCACGCACAAAGCTATGCTGACTGCTCCAAGTCAAACTCTGTCTTTCTAAATGCATGCACATCTTATCTCTCAGAACCTTCTCGAGTGGTTTACCGAAAACAGGTGTGAAGCTTACTGGTCTATATTTCCCAGGCTTCTCTTTGCAGCCCTTCTTGAATAAGGGCACAACATTTGCTACCGCCCAGACTTTCGGTTCTTTGTCCCTAAGCTTTTTCTCTCGCCTCTTACAGTGCTCTCAGATATATCTGGTCAGGACCAAGAGATTTGTCTGACTTTGTGCATTCTAATATGTCCAACAGCAACTCTACTGTGATATGGACAGTACCAAGATATGAAAACTAACCTCCTAAAGGTCACAGATCTTCATGTCTTTCTTCATGATAAACACAGAGGGGAAATTGAGGACTTCACCCATCTCTTGAGGTTTTACCCCATGCATGCTGGTTTTGGATTTTAAAGCATCCTATTCTCTCTCTAGTTGTTCTTTATCTTTACTATACTAAATTTGGACTCACACAAATCTTCTCAGCCAAGACTACCTCATACCCCCTTATGGCCTTGCTGATATCCTTCTTCAGTAAACTCCTCTATACCCTGTATATACCTCCAGGGATTCCCTTGATATGAGCTGCCTGAACATGAGCCACGCCTCATTTTTTTCTGGTCAAAGCCTCAATATCTCTTTTAATCCAGAGTTCTCTCTTCCGGTCTCACATAACCTTCACCCTCACAGGAAAATGGAAACCTTGAACTCGAGCTATCTCACTTTTAAAGCCCTCCCACTTGCCCGGGATTCTCTTACCTGGAATCAAACAACTCGCATCATCCCCTGCAATCTCCTGTCTAACTGCAACCACAAACGCCTTGCCCCAATTTAGAACTTGAATCTGTGGACCAATTTTGTCCCTCCCATAACTATTTTAAAATTAATACAACTCTAAACACTTTTCCCAAAATGCTCCTCCACTTTATCTCCTTCACCTATCCTGCCCTATGTCCCAACAGTAGGTCGAATTTGTCCCTTCCCGAGTACGATACTTTATATATTGATTGTGGAAACTTCGCTGAACACACTTAACAAATTACGTTCCATCTAAGTGCTTAACCATCTGGAAGCCCCAGTCTATGTTAGGAAAGTTCAAATCACCTGTTATAACAACCCCACTGTTCCTGCAAGTCTCCTCAGTCCCCATGCATATTTGTTCCTCTAATTCACATTGTTGATTATAGTGCAACCACTATAACATTACCATCCCTCTCTAACTACTTTACACCATTCACGAAACTTCATTGGATATTATCTCAGGTGTTTCAACTTTAAATACTGGTGTGATACTCGCCTTAATCAGAACTATTGGTATTTAAACTGTTTCCATTTATATCTCTACATCGCAGTAATTTTCACATCCATGGCACGCCTTGTCAAGGTACAGTGGAAATATGGAGCTGTCAATGGATGGGAGCTGCACATCCTGTCACTTCCAACATTGGCTGCAAGTTTCCCCACTCTGGGCAGTGATCTAAAACAGTGTTACCGAACAATGCAACAATCTGTGCTTATATATGAATGAACCAGTGCGGTCTGCACAGCTCCCCACGCTGGATATTTAGCCCAGGATTATAGATCAAGCATTGGTGTGGGCTGCACAGAGTTCCATTCTGGACATTGCTGGGTTGTATTCTGCAATACGCTAGTCATATCTATACAGTGCTCCATCCTGAAAGTATAATGGACGGGCTGGTTATGTGAGTTGGATTGCGAATGTGAGCGAACTAATTACCTGGCAATACCTTTATTTTGTGTTTTCATTCTTGTTATTGGACCCTTCAAATCCAGACTCATCCGGTTAGACCCGACCCTCTGGATGAGTCATGGTTACTGTTGTTGCAACATCTGGGTGTGCAACATGACCAACAAATGGAGCAGAGGCTGCAGAGAGGACAGTCTCCGTAAAATGGAATGAGGGAATCACCATCAGATCATCCATGGTCTTAGTAAATGTTGGGGCAGGATTGTGTGGACAACGAATGCAACTTATTCATATATTTGCGTTTGTTCCAAGCAAACTCCATTTCTCTCCCAGTGTCCCATACTGGTGGGGAGTGAGTCCCCTCCTCCTGTTCCTGCGTAACAGGATCCTCGAGCCTCACTAGCCTCCGGATTTCCCTGTGCCCCAGTTTCGAACAGTTGAATGACCGCCTCCTGTTCCTCTGTCCCAGTCTCCAGCAGTTGAGTGACTGTCTCCTGTTCCTGTGTCCTAGTCTTGAGCAGTTGAGTGACTGCCTCCTGTTCCTGTGTCCCAGTCTCGAGCAGTTGACTGACTGCCTCCTGATCTTGTGTCCCAGTCTCGAGCAGTTGAGTGACTGCCTCCTGTTCCTGTGTCCCAGACTCGAGCAGTTGAGTGACTCCCTCCTGTTCCTGTGTCCCAGTCTCGAGCAGTTGAGTGACTCCCTCCTGTTCCTGTGTCCCAGTCTTCAGCAGTTGAGTGACTCCCTCCTGTCCCTGTGTCCCAGTCTCGAGCAGTTGAGTGACTGCCCCCTAATCGAAGTTTTGTGAAAGTAGATGTCCTCCTCCTGCTACAGAGTAACAGGCTCCAATAGCTCTGTGTTCACCGGCTGCTCCTGTGAAATGGAGGTGAGGGACTGAATGGCCTCTTCACATTCTTTACAGCTTTTCTTGACTAAAAGCCTTTCTCCTGTTTCTGTAAAACACTATCAAAATCTGAATGATTTATTTTTGTATTTGATTGTCAGTAATTGAGCAAACAAGAGGACTGGCAGAATTCATAAGCTGAATAGCCTCCTCCTGTTCCCGTGTTAAACACTCAAGAGTCAATAGTCTCTCAGAGATGTATTGCATGGAAAAAGATCCTTCGGTCTAGTCATCTATACCAACCAAATATCCTGAATTAATCTCGTCTCCCTTGCCAGCACTCGGCCCATCTCTCTCTAAACACTTTGCATGCATGTATCCATCCAAAAGCCTTTTAGAAGGTGTAACTGTGCCTGCCTCCACCACCTCTTTTTGCTGTTCAATCCATACACACAGCAGACTCTGTGTGAAAATGTTGTCCCTCACGTCCCTTTTTAAATCTTCCTCCTCTCATCTTCAGCCTTTATATTCTATATTTGGAATTGTCTCTCCTGGGAAAATACATTGACTGTTTACTCTTTCTATGCCCCTCCTGACTTTATAAACTTCTTTAAGGTCCACCCTCAGCCTCAACACTTGAAAATAGTCCCAGCCTATTCAAACTCTCCATGTAACGCCAACCCTCCAACACCTGCAACATTCTTTTAAATCTCTTCTGCACCCTTTCAAGTTTGACAACATATTTCCGACAGCAGGTTGACCAGAATTAAAGGCAATATTACAAAGGTGGCCATATCATTGCCCTGTACAGATGCAACATGTCATGCAAACGCATAGACTCAAAGCACGCACCAAAAAAGGGAAGAACACCGAGTGCATTCTTCACTGCGCTGCCTACCTGTGACGGCACTTTCAAGGAACGGAGAACCTGCACCACAAGGTGACACAGTAGCTCAGTGACTATCATTGCTGCTTCAGAGCGCAGCGATCGGGGTTTAATTCCATCCTTGAATGACTGGCTGTGTGGAGTTTGCACATTCTCCCCTCGTCTGTGTGAGTTTCCTCCGGATGCTATATTTCCCTCCGACAGTATAACGATATACAGATAAGGGTAGGTTGGCCATACTAAATTGTGCATAGTACCGTTGGCTGTGAGGGCAAGGTGCATTAACCATGGGAAATGCAGGCTGAGAGGGATAGGGTAGGGGTTTGTCCAGTGGGATACTGTTTAGAGGGACGGTGTGGCCTCGATGGGCCGAAAATCCTGTTTCCTAACTGTAGGGATTCTATAATTTCTATGGAGTTCTCCTTGATTGGCAGCTTTCGACAGGATCCTACCTATATGTCTGGCCCTTATTTTTCTTGCCAAAATGCAACACCTCGCATTTATATAAAATAAACTCCATCTGCCACTCCTCAGCTCACCCAATTAAGTTCCCATTATATTCTGGGAGATCATTCTTCACTGTCGACTACACCACCAAATTTGGTATTATCTACAAACTTACAGACAATACTTCATATACTCAAGTGCAAATGATTTGTATAAGTAACAGAAGGCAGTGGACCCAATATTGATCTTTGCGAGCATTGCGACTGGTCACAGGTCTCCAAGTTTAATGAACAAATGCCAACTCTCACACCCTGTCTCCGATATTCAAGAAAAGTTTGGACCTAAATGGCGAGTTCTCCCTGGATCCCAGGCAGTCTAACCTTGCTAACCAATCTACCATGTAGAACATTTTGGTTTTCTTACTGAATTCCATGAAGACAACATCCACTGCCCTGCCTTCATCAATCATCATCTTCACTTCCTCAAAATATTCCACCGAGTCAGTGAGACGTGATCTCCAATGTACAAAGCCCTCTTCAGTCCTTGTCCTTCCAAATGCATATTCATCGTTTCCCTCAAAATCCCCTCCAACAATTTAGTCAACATTGACGTCAGGCTCACCGATCTATAGTTACCTGGATTTTCCTTAATTTCTGAAATAATACCACAATGTTAGCAACCCTCCAGTCTTTTGCCACCTCACCTGTGGAAATCAATGTTACAGATATATCAGCAAAAGGCTGAGCAATTTCTTTCCTAGCTTCCCATAATATTCTGGGATACAACTGATCAGGTCCCAGGGATTTGTTCACCTTTATATGCTTTAAATTGTCCAACATCTCCTTGTAATATAGATACTTTTCAAGATATCACTATGTATTTCTTCATTCTCTCGCTCTTGTAACCTCTTCTATATTAAATACCAGGAAAAATACTTGTTTAGTATCCCTTCCATCTCCTGTGGTTCCACACATACGTAGCCTTTCTGAACTTTGAGGTGCCCTATTCTCTCGCTAGTTAATATTTTGCAATTGAAGGATGTGTAGAGTTGCTTCAATGCCTCGTTAACCCGATTTCTAAAGCCATCTCATGTCCACATTCTTCTGGCCCAATTTCCCCATTGACTATGCACTTATTGCCCTTATACTCCTCTCGGGATTCACTTAATCTCAGCTCTGTTTACCTGACATACGCCTCCTTCCTTACCTTGACCAGAGCATCAATATATCTAGCCATCCAGCACTCCCTGCACCCACCAGCCTTGCCCCTCTCACTAATAGGAACACGTTGGGTCTGGACTATTTGAAACCACGTTTTAATGGCCTTGCATTTTCCACCAATCCCTTTACTGTGAATAGGGTATTCCAATTAGCCTTTCTCAGGGCTCGCCTAACACTTTCAAAATTGGCCTTATTCAAAGTTGGAACTTTAATTTCTACATCAGATTTTTCCTATTCCACAACTCGTTTAAAACTAATATTTATGTGTAACAGACTTGAATGTTAAATAAACATTTCCTGTCCCTCTGTAACAGGCTTGAGAGGCTGAATAGGCTCCTCCTGTCCCTCTGTAATAGACTGGAGAGGCTGAATGACCTCCTCTTGTCCCTCTGAAATAGACTCAAGAGGCTTCATGGCCTCCTCCTGTCCCTGTGTAACAGATCTGAGACATTAAATGACACAGCAACCCGTGGATTATGATCAGCTGGTAAACTGTATCTGATGGAGGTCCATCCCTTCTCAGTTACAGAAACACAAACAACACTATTTACTCCAGGTGCCATCTCAGTAACACTTCATAAGAGCTGCAGCGACACATCTCTTTGTTTTGAATGATTCTTTCAGCAAAATGTGCCAATATTCCAGCATTCCACCTTTTCAAGTAGCAACAGGCTAATATGGGCTGAATGGCCTTCTCTTATCCCTCAGTACGAGGCCCATAGGGACAGAATTGCTTCAGCCTGTTCCTGAGCAGCAGTCTCAATGCTCTTTCTCAAGGTTATGAAAGGATTTGATAACAGGGCATCAAAACCAGGAGTGGCCGCCCACTGGTCAAGAAATACCGTACTTTGTGTTCAGGTATCGAGAAACTTGCCCATCCGACGTTTTTTTATGCAGCCGACCTGTTATTTTATAACTGCCTCCTTTCATAAACAGAGTGGAACATATATATACCCCTGCAGTGTCCTGTTAATTCTCTTATATACAAGTTAATAAAAAGATTTAAAAGATTTAAAGATTTATGATCCATTCCTCAGCAACCCTCATCCATTCCATCCAAAACCAGGAAATGAAAAGTGATGCATTGAACAGGTTAACTGAGTCTATTTGTTCGGGAAGTGCGATTAATGCCAATCTCCATGGATTCTAATTATCCCAGTGGAGGGTTTCCATCTTTTAATGATAAATGGGCTCCGTTTAATGTGTCAACCCATAACATGAGCGGGAGCATCACCGACAGCACTGACAGGGATAAGCAGATCCAGAGAGAGGGGGAGGAGAGATCAGAATCTGAGAACATTAGACTGGAATGTGCCAACGATGGATCAGGATCTGAGAACATTAGACTGGAATATTCCAACAATGGATCAGCATCTGAAAACATTAGACTGAAATGTGCCAACAATGGATCCGAATCTGAGAACATTAGACAGGAATATTCCAACAATATACAGGAGCTTATCCGATTATGTTTGGTATCTTTCTGCATTTTATTGGTTGTCATTATCATCACAGATCTATTACGCTCTTCTCATTATTCAATCCTTTTATTCTCCCTTCCTGGTTATCGTTGGTGTTCCTGGTGAGTGTCACTGTCCAGATTTTGTTTTCAATAAACCAGTTATGACTGTATTATTGTTATTTCATATAGTATACACATCTTGTCACTATTATTGTTCCTGTTGAATCTCTCAATCCAGATATTCACTCTACAGACCACTACTAACTACATTAATGAACGTTTTCAATTACTGCCTCCCTCTCTGCTCTGGCAGTGTTACTCACGGGTCTCTATGTTGATCTATTCAGTTTCAGGGGAGAACCACAATGCATTGTAACATTGCCTTTGCTGTTAAGAGCATGGAGGTCACCGTCTACTGCTCTGGTTACAAACTCCACTTCCTTCCATTGTTTCCATCCCATCCCTGGCCAATATCTGCAGCTGAAGCAGACAAGTCACAATTGTGGGACATCTCTTTGACTATGATTTGATTCTTGACACCATGCCTGAACATTTCTAACTTGAAATACTCACCACTCCAGAATATATCTCACTGGTTTATTGCATCCGCTGTTTGAACCTTGAGCTATGAAGTACTGGCTTAATGAAGCCAATAATCTGTTGGTGACGCTCCTGGCTCCAAACCTGCCGAAGCAAATCTGATTCGACCTCACACCAAACTCCCATCCATCTCTCATTCATGTGCACGCCGATGTATATTGCTATTGTGTCTGGCAATGACTTTAATTTATTATTCTCAAACACTTTATCTTATCTGTGCATGAAACTTCCCTCGTTCTCTCTGTCGATTAACAAAAAGCCGGCCAGTTGTTCGTATTTAAAATAGTTTCCTTCATGTGCGTTCCTTCTCAAACAATGAGTTTCGCATTCAACCACACACACACACACACACACTCTGCTGGGCAGATAGTGCAGTTTACTGAGCAACACACTAGCATGGTCTGCACAGCTCTCCATGCTGGGCTGTCATCTTGTCCCAGTTTATTTTGTTTGTGGTGTTCTATGAAGCAGATTCAGAATTTGATGTAACAAACCATTCCAGCTGATCTGACAATGCCTTTATTCAATGTTCTCATTCTTGTCATTGTACTCACGAAGATCTCACTTCTCCAGTTAGTCCCACTGCCCTGTCTTTTTCCACATATATCCACAACATCTTTTCAGTTAATTAACTGACCGTTTCTGTCTTTAAAGTGAATCTCTCTGTCTCTCTGTATCTTTCCCTGGCCTTTGGTTTTGGCTCCCTAGTGTATCGAGTGTTGGCATTGTGTAGCTTAGAAATACTGAAATGGTGTGTGTCAGGCTGTTGTTCACTTCCTGGTATGTCCCAAGTGATGGTCCATGGACAGGTGTGTTTCAGACGTTATGAGATACATCCTTGTAACTTGGTCTGTACCTGTGGTTGTCCCACTCAGGTGACCTTGCGATCAGTAACACGAGGAAGCCCACCGAGTGAAGGACCAGGCATCTAAATTGCCTGACAATGCTGTCACTTTTTTAAATTAAGTGTAAGTTTCTCATTTTTTTTAGTAAGAGGTCTTAAAGGCCAAACTGCCAACTGAAAACGGCTCAAGTAAATAACTTACGGGGCTTTTAGGATTTTTAATAAATAGTAGTAACAATGGCCAGCTGGCACAGACCAGGCTTTCTAGTTTGTTTTTTCTTGTAGCTGTAACAATCACCGGGTGCTTGGGATCCCAAAGGGGTTGGAAGTTTTAGTAAATTATCCCTAGCTGCTACTCTCTCTAAAGCCTCACTTGATGGTGTTTCCTCCTGGATTGGAGAACTGTATGTCTGAATGTCCCTTTTTGCCGAGGGGTGTGTTTTTGGTGATGTTAATAGGTTGAACAGTTCATTTGTAGAACGTACTGTATCCATTATTCGGTTAAGTTTTCCAATAGTTTTGTTATCCTAAATTCCTCTTCATTTTGTATGGATTTTCATTAGAGGATAGTGAGGTAGAGCAACCCTATGGTAGCCGAAGGCCTGATCAGGATCTGTTTAAATACATCCAGGCATTATCTAAATTTGATGAGAATGATGGCGGAGCCTTTTTAATTTCATTTCAGAAAGTGGCTAAAGAAGTGCAGTGGCCAGAGAACATGTGGATTTAGTTTATCGAAACAAAGCTGATAGGTATTTGCATCCCTATCGGAGGAGGTGAAGAAAGCCATCTGAAGTGCATATGAGCTTGTGCCAGAAACCGACAGTGTTTTAGGAATCTAAAATAGCGTCCCTGGTTAAACGCACGTTGTGTTTGAAAGAATCAAACAAAGTAATTTGGAAAAGTGGGGAAGGGTATTAAAAACAGAGCAAACCTATGACACTCTGAGAGAGACTCTAATTTTGGAGAAGTTCAACAATTGACTTCCTGCAGTCGTGAGAACTCGTGTGGAAGAGCAGAGAGTTAAAATGGCAAGATTAGAAGCTGAAATGGCTGATGATGATTGAGTTCAGAAATCAAAGTTTGGTTTCTGTGAGGGATTGAGAAGATTGTGTGAGATCTTCTTAAAACATATCCCTGTGAGAGTAAGGTTTACTGGCAAAGGCCAGGAGTAGCAGGTAAAGACGTTCAGCATTAAGAGGTACAGAAGCATGTAATTCGTTTATGCTGAGACATGAGAAGCTATGTCATTCAGAAGGACTATTGGAGAGATGAGAAGTGCTCCATTATGTACCGTGTGTCAGAGTGTCCAGTGGAAACATCAACAGATTTATTCCACAATAGGGAAGGAGGCCTTGAGCTTGGTGTTGGCGTTACAACATTTCAGCACTTAAATTGCGAATAACATACCTGAGACAAATCTTTATCACTGATTATGACCCCTTAAAGTTTGTGGAGAAGTTTAGGGAGAAAACTTTATTGAGTTTATTATTGCTGCCATTCAATTTGAAATTAAAAAGATGACAGGGCGAGAAAAAGTAAGTTTTGACACGTTGTGGAGACTTGGACGAAGAAAGATAAAAGGCATTCTGTGGCAGGAGTAAAATGACTGAAATCGAAACTAGCTGTGAACATTTGTATGCTCAGAGTCAATTTAATATGTATTCATTCCAGTCTACTAAAAGAAGAAGATTAGGAGGTCTAAAATGAATCAACCTTTGTATATTGATGGATTATTTTATTAAAGATGGAGTTGTGAGGATCTTATCACTGTAAAAAGGTTATTTTCTGTTGTGGTTCTGTTCGCCGAGCTGGGAAGTTGTCTTGCAAACGTTTCGTCTCCTGTCTAGGTGACATCTTCAGTGCTTGGGAGCCTCCTCTGTAGCGCTTCTGTGCTGTTTCCTCCGGCATTTATAGTGGCCTGTCTCTGCCGCTTCCAGTTGTCAGTTCCAGTTGTCCGCTGTAGTGGCCGGTATATTGGGTCCAGGTCGATGTGTTTGTTGATAGAGTCTGTGGATGAGTGTCATGTCTTTTGGAATTCCCTGGCTGTTCTCTGTTTGGCTTGCCCTATAATGGTAGTGTTGTCCCAGTCGAATTCATGTTGCTTGTCATCTGCGTGTGTGGCTACTAAGCATAGCTGGTCGTGTCGTTTCGTGGCTAGTTGGTGTTCATGGATACGGATCGTTAGCTGTCTTCCTGTTTGTCCTATGTTGTGTTTTGTGCAGTCCTTGCATGGGATTTTGTACACTACATTGGTTTTTCTCATGTTGGGTATCGGGTCCTTCGTTCTGATGAGTTGTTTTCTGAGCGTGACTGCTGGTTTGTGTGCTATTATGAGTCCTAGTGGTCGCAGTAGTCTGGCTGTCAGTTCGGAAATGCTCCTGATGCATGGTAGTGTGGCTAGTCCTTTGGGTTGCGGCATCTCCACAAGCCAGGGACACAGCCAGGCAGAACGGATTCAGGATGATCCAGGTAATGATTATAGACGCTCACAACAGACTACACAAATACAGACAAGAAATTGCGCGCCAAAAATCGTTAATTTCAAAAACCACCAATCAGGAATGGACCCGGACCATAGAACAGGCCGTCACCATAGGACAGAACAGGACAACACACCGCAAAAAAGTCACTAAAAGAAAAAATGGCCAAAAGAACACACAACGAAGAGGACACCACAACACACCCCTGGATTAAAAACCTCTCCAACAGACAGCTCACAGACACGGAAAGAACAATACTGGCCAATCGGCTCAACTACAACCGCAGGGACCCCAAGACAGCAGGCTTCCTAGCAGCACTAGAATGCACACTCAGGAACAATGGGCTGACAGAAGAGACACAACAAACAGTGAGACAAAGTATCGTACCTCTGATAACAAGAAAAAGACAAACACATAACCTCAACACCAAGGAGAGGGAAGCACTAAAATCTCTAAGAAACTATAAGAACATAATTATAATACCAACAGACAAAGGCAGAATCACGGCCATCCTGGACAAAGCAGAGTACATCCAAAAAGCACAACTACTACTTGCAGATACCAACACCTACCAAAAGAGGGAGTTTGACCCCACCCCACAGCTCACCAATAGGATAAACAACAAACTGAGGAATCTACAAAAAAACGGACAGATAACCAGGTCTGACCTACAAAGAATGAAACCTGAAAGCAACAACACTCCCAGAATCTATGGACGACCTAAAGTGCACAATCCAGCCATCCCACTCAGACCCATAGTATCACTACCAGGGACACCATCACACAAACTAGCTAAAGAACTACAGCAGAAACTGAAACACCTGATCAGCGGATCCAGACAAACTATACAATCGACACAGGAATTCTTGGACATCATCAGAAATATACACATAGACAAGGAAGAAGCTATGGTCTCATTCGATGTAACGGCACTCTTCACCTCTATCGACAAAACCCTAGCCAAAGAAACAATAGGCAACCTGCTGGACTGACATAACAGAGAACAGGACGTTGAACCTATCAACAAAGACGTCATATTCAAACTACTGGTCTTGTGCCTCACAACACACTTCACCTTCAACAGCCAAATATATGAACAAATCAACGGAACTCCCATGGGCTCACCCATCTCTGGACTCACAGCAGAAGCGGTAATGCAAAAGTTAGAACAAACAGTCTTACCTCAAATTCAACCCAAACTCTGGGTCAGATATGTGGATGACACCGTTGTCATAATTAAAAACACAGAAATAGAGAACACACACCGGCTCATCAACGCCACACTCAAAGAAATCCGATTCACTGGACAGGAAGAAAAGGACAACCAACTCCCATTCCTAAACGTGATGGTACAGAGAACACCGAACGGAGAATTCACCACAAAGGTTTACAGGAAAGCCACACACACAGACCAAGTCCTAAACTATGAAAGCAACCACCCCAACACACACAAACGAAGTTGCATCAAGACACGATTCAAAAGGGCCACAACACACTGCAGTACACCAGAACTGCAAAAAGAGGAAGAGGAACACCTTTACAAGGTATTCACCAAAAACGGATACCCTTGCAATTTCATCAACAGAGGCCTAAGGGAAAGACAACGGAACGAGGACATGCCGCAACCCAAAGGACTAGCCACACTACCATACGTCAGGAGCATTTCCGAACTGACAGCCAGACTACTGCGACCACTAGGACTCATAACAGCACACAAACCAACAGTCACGCTCAGACAACAACTCACCAGAACAAAGGACCCGATACCCAGCATGAGCAAAACTAATGTAGTGTACAAAATCCCATGCAAGGACTGCACAAAACACAACATAGGACAAACAGGAAGACAGCTAACGATCCGTATCCATGAACACCAACTAGCCACGTAACGACACGACTAGCTATGCTTAGTAGCCACACACGCAGATGACAAGCAACATGAATTCGACTGGGACAACACGACCATTATAGGGCAAGCCCAACCGAGAACAGCCAGGGAATTCCTAAAGGCATGGCACTCATCCACAGACTCTATCAACAAACACATCGACCTGGACCCAATATACCGGCCACTACAGCGGACAACTGGAACTGACAACTGGAAGCGGCAGAGACAGGCCACTATAAATGCCGGAGGAAACAGCACAGAAACGCTTCAGAGGAGCCTCCCAAGCACTGAGGCTGTCACCTAGACAGGGGACCGAAACATCTGCAAGACAACTTCCCAGCTCGGCGAACAGAACCACAACAACGAGCACATGAGCTACAAATCTTCTACCAAACTTTGAGGTTATTTTTTCTTGGGTTTATTTTGACGAGAGGTTTTAAAGGCAGAGGTGAAGAACTGCTGTCTGAACACAGTTTAAGTAAATAACTGAGACAGCCTTTAGGTTTTATTACAACGGTGATAACAATGGAAGGGCGGTGGCCAGCTCTCCCAGACCAGGTTACCTCGTTTTGTTTTTAGCTGCAGCATTCAGAAGCTGCTGGGGATCCCAAAAGGGTTGGGAGTTTCAATACATGATCCCCAGCTGCTTTTCTCTCTGAGATCTCTGTTGATGTTGATTTCTCCTGGATCAGAACACTGCACGTTAGAATCTGTATTTGAATATATCTTTGTGCCAAGCAGTGTATACCAGGAAAGTACAGTATCTATTGTTTGCGTAACTGTTCCACCATATAAGCCATCCCGAAATGTTCTTTTCTTTGATTGTATTTTAACTCAAGCATTTAAATAGATTATATTTTGCTTAACGTCGAGTGGTTTGACCAGTCACAACATATCTGGAAAACACACTTCACATCAATATTCAAAATAAGGAAAGGTTTGGGTCAAAGCGGCCTCCTTATTATATTTTGCGGGAATCTGGTCTGGTCCGTAACACTTATAGACGAGGGGTTTCTAACTGACTCCTGTTATTGAAAAGTTAGTGGAGGGGCTGGAGATGGTTTGCTGGAGGTTGTGCTGTGAGCTGCCTCAGCCATTCAGGGAGACCTGAGGATTTGGTGACCCAACTTTGGATGGAGCCTGGGGACTGTAGTTACAACATCTGAGTCTGCAACATGAACAACAAATGGAGCAGAGGTTGCAGAGAGGGGAAGCTTTGAAACCACGCAGTGAGTGTGGGGATAGGGATCTGCTGTGTCCACCCCGGATTTTCCAGGAACAGCTTCGCAAGCTCCACTTAACGCAGGAGCAGAGTGTGAGTGGACCCTGACTGAACAAGGAGCTGGTCACAGAGCGGTGTCACCTCCTTTAACACGTCCTGCAGCTTCACCCCAGGGGGAGGATGGTACTGCCAGTAGCTGTTCGGGTCACAGTTCTATTTAGATTCTATGTTCTGGAACTTTTCAAACAGGACTGGGTGACATATCCATCATCTCCCAGTATGTTGCCATCAGTGTAACCATTCAGTGATGGTGGATATATCTGGTGGATGAGGTAAATATGTTGTTTCACCTTCAGCAGGGAGCTGCCGGGTGTATCCAGTATAGTGGGATTCCCGATGTTGTACATGGCATCTGCGGAGTAGCCGTGTCAATGGGGAGAGATATAGGAACTGAAGGAGCACTCTCTGTATTAATCTTGCAGTGTACCCATGCACAGTACATCATGTTGGTGAATACCCCTGTCCTGACAGCAGCCACAGCCTCTTCATTCACAAGCAGGCAGCCCTTCCCATCGTCTTCAGATCTCCATGTAGAAAGGAATGAATGTATCTTGGTTAAACGCCATCCCCTTGATACACGTTTGATAACAGCATCCCCCATTACCAACCAAACACTTCAAAACATTCCATGTGTACGGAGAGCAATAGGGTAACTGGGAGCAGACGATCAGGGATGGAGCAAAACTTCCCATGTCTGAACGGGTCTGAGTGAACCCCCCAGTACACAGTATCATTAATCCCTGTAATCCCTCTCCATTTCAGTAACATACTGCCTTCCATTATTCTGTAAATTAAATGACAGATTATATCATGTTATATTGCAGCTGCCAAATTATTTTCCATTGCCTTTACCTCTCTGTATCTATCTGTAGACCCTCCACCCTCTCTTGATAATTTAATCTCTTGCTTATCACACCAACATGACCAAACTCAGTATCTCTATATCTGTTGCATCCCCCTGATCATTGATATAGATTGTAAATAGTTGAGGACCCAGCACTGGTCACTGTGTGACTCCACTGGTGATGTTCTGTCAAACTGATTTAGACTGATTTATCCGGAGCGCCTGCTTCCTGTTTGATACATAATCCACCCATTACTGTGTAACACAGTCGTAAAGCTAAATATGAACAAGGAGCATCAGTCAGGAATCCAACCCTTCGAACCTGCTCCAGCATGGAATACAATCATGACTGCTGTCATCGCGGCCTCGGTTCCACTTTCCTGCCATCTCTCAATCCTCAAACTGTAGTCTCTTGTTGTAGATTGTGTCACAAGAAAAAATATCCACTCCACACCTATACTTTCAATTACGTTTAGCATTTTACAGACCTCAATGAACTCTCCTTTTATTCTTATAAACTCGACAGTATAGGCCTAAACTGTACAATTTCTCTTCATAAGACAAACACTTCAAATATGGAATTAATCTATTGAAGCTCTTCTGAATTGCCTCCAATGGAAATACCTCATTCTGCAGGATACCCAAACTGTACTCCAGTTGTAGCCTCACTAACGCCTTGCATAGCGACAGCAATCTTTCTACTCTATCCTTTTACAAATAAACGCTGAAGTTATGCTTGCATTCCTCATTACTTCAAGTACCCACAAGCAAGTTTTCTGTGATATGCAAGCAGGCACCCAAATCCCTCTGCACCTAACCACATTGAAGTTTCTCTCCATTTAGATAATCATTTGCCTTTTTATTAGGCTGGCCAACTTGAATAACCACATATTTATCCACTTCAATTTTCATTGCCAAATGTTTGTCAATTCACCCAATCTATACATACAGTTTTAAAATCTCTTGCATCATCATTCCGAAGTAATTTCCCACCAATGTTAGTGTCATCTGAAAATGTAGCTACAGTATTTTCTATCCCGTCAACCGAGTAATAATGTCGATCACAAATGGTTGAAGCATGAGAACTGAAATCTATGGCACCCCACAAATTGCATTTTCCAATAGAAAATGACACAGTTAATTCATCTGACTGCATTTTGTTGGTTAACCAATCCTCCATCCAAGCCAATAAATTACTCCTAAACCCATGCTGACTGATCTTACCACTCACTCTTTGGAGAAGCGACGTATCTGAATCCTTCACAAAGACCAGATATATTCCATTTCCAGGATTCCCACTATCCACCTTGTTTGTCACATCTTTAAATAACTCAAGAAAACACTTCAATCATGATTTATCCTTTGCAAAACCATGTAGACTCCGATGAATTGTGGTTTACGTTTGCAAATATCCACAACAATGCATGAGAATAATTTGCCTTAAATTACAATACTTTATTGTTATATTTTGCTCCCTAATTATTCAGTTATTATAAGTTCTTCCCTTTCTAAAACCTTGACGTTTTCTTTGAATTTATGTTTGATGAGCAAAAGGGTTTTAAGAGATGTGCTCCAATTGCTGCATAAGCGGTATGTGTGGCTGACTGGACTCATCATCCTGCTGGTGTACAAAATCGAAAGGATGAAGTCTTTCTGGTATTCCCATGTTGTCATCTCCAAGGCCAGAATGACCACCTCCTGTTGATGCGTTAGAGGTGTGGGGGATTATGGAATCTTCCCGTTGTTGTGTAACATTTTGAGGGGCTGATGGGTCTTCTCATATTTCTCCATAATCGGTGAAGGTACTGAACGGTCTCCTCATGTATCCCAGAGATGGGACCAAGGGAGCGATTGGTCTTCACTTGTTCCCATACAACAGCCACGTGTCTGAATTACCTCCTCCTTTCTCATGAAATAAGTCTCAGATAGTTTTTATCCTTTCCAATTCTCTTGCAACAGACTCGGTGGGTCTGAATGGCCTCCTGTTATCCCAGTGTAACAATCTCCAGTCACTGTGTGACCGCTTTCAGTTCCTATGTTACGGACTTGAGATGGCTGAATGGACTGATCCTGTTGCTGTGTAATAGGATACTGGTGCCGCATGTCCTACTCTGGGGCCAGTATTATAGATTCAAGGGGCTGATTGGCCTCCTCCTGTAAATATACATACGGCTCCAGGGGCTGAACAGCCTCGTCCTATTCTGGTGTAACAGGGTCAAAGGCATGAATATCCTTATGTTGTTCCTGTGCAACAGGCTGGAGAACGGAATGGATTCCTCCATTATCTGTGTAATTCTCTTCAGTTGTTGAGTCCTTCCTGTCATCTAAGTTGAAATAAGATCTTCTTTCATTTTTGTAAACTCCAATGGCTATTGGATCAACCTGATCATGCTTTCGTTATAAGCTAGCACCTTCATTGCAGGATTCAGCTGAGGGAACCATCTCTGAGCTGCTTCCAATATAACAACATCCTTTCTTCATTGAAGAGACCAAATCTGTACACACTACTCCAGATGTGATCTCACAAGATCCTGTACAGCAGCAGCAACACTTTACCAGCCTGTTGTAAGGTTCCCACCTAGGTTAGAGCAGTCTCAGCTCTCTGGGGGAAATACAGAGCATTGTTGAACGATCATTGTCCTTCTCTACTCCACTAGAGTAAAGGGAAATCTGGTGAAAATGTCACAATGATGCTTAAGGAGAACATAAATGACATGGCGAGATGATCTCAACCATTAATCTCCCCAAAGCCCACGTCGCTCAGAATCTACAGAATCTTTTAATGTTGAGCGTAAAAACAGCATGCAGAAGGAAACATTGATGGGAGTTTTATATCAAAGTGAAAGCTGCAATACAAATGTTGGGCAGGTCATAAAACAGGAAAATGAGATATAGACATTTGTGGCTACTGCTGTAATAATGTACTGTTTACATTATATCTAAACTGTGTTAACCCAACTGACTGCTAGTGCTTGGAAAAATGGATTTCATGAGCATGTGTTAGATGGTGGCATTAACATTTTGTCGAGCACTGAGCGCGAGATCAGGTTATTTAGAAATTGATGTTGGATGATCAGAAAAGCTAATTGAAAACTTTGCTGTAAAGGACATTTTGGGAACAGTGACCACAATGCATTGGTTTTCTTTTATGCTGTTTGAGAACACGGTAGTTTTTGTTTTATTTGAAGTAACTGCTATAAATCTGAATCATGCAAGCCCTGAAGGTGTGAGGAGAAAGTGGGCACTGCAGCTCCTGGAGATCAGTAGCGCTGGAAAAGCACAGTCAGGCAGTGTACTAGGAGCAGGAGCATTGTCGTTTCGGGCACAACCCTTTATCAGGAATGAGGCTTCTGGGTCAAGGGAGCTGAGCGATAAATGAGAAGGGGGTGTGGCAGGAGGCAGGAAGCTAGGAATGTGATAGGTAGATGAAGGTGGTATTGAAAGTGATAGGTGATGAAGGGAGACAGAACGCCTCATCTCCTGCATCCTTTAAACTCAGTGTGTTCTTCTCTACATTGTCGAGACATACGTGGATCATTTCAGAGAACATCGCTGGAATAGCCACATTGACCAACTCCACCACCTTGTGGCTAAACACTTTAACTCTCCTTTCCGCTCTGCCAAGGACATGAGAGTCCTGGGCCTCCTCCATCGCCAAACCCTAACTACCCGAAGCATGGATGAAGAAAGGTTCCTCTTCTACCTTGGGACCCTCCAACCACAGGGGATCAATGTACATTTCACCAGGTTCCCCATTTCCCCTAACTCCACCTTATCCCAGTCCAATATTCCAACTCAGCACACTCCCCCTTTTGAACGTTCCTATGTGTTCATCTTCCTTCCCATCAATCTGGTCCACCTTCTTCTCCGACCTAACCCTTTCAGCCTCACCTTTAATTACCTATTAGGTCAATGGAAGCAGCTTAGAAAAATGCCAAGTGTTGTAGTAAGGTAGTGGATTCGGAGAAATGTAGGACCCAGCAAAGGAGGACCAAGAAACTGAGAAGGAAATCAAAAAGCGAAACAGAATGCAAACAAAAGAAATCCATAAAGCCTGCTTAAAAAAAAAAGACTGCTTAAAAAAAGTGCATCAGTGTACGAAACAAAAGTAAAAACAAGGTCAAATGTGGAACAGTAGGTGTGCGGACAGGGTAATTTATTGAAGACAACAGAGAAATCACAGGGGAAAGAAACAGTTTCTTTGGGTCTATCTTCAAGGCAGAATATCCAGAAATTCTCCCAGAAATACCAAGTGAGCATGGGACTTGTGTAAGTAAAGTCTAAGATCATTCTTATCAGTGTTGAGGTCATCTTTGAAAAGAAAGCTGGATTGAGTATTTAAAAATCTGACAGATCAGATGAACTTCATACAAGAATTTCAGATGAAGCAGCAATAGGCGTATTGATTGCATCGCAGATTTTCATGTTATTTTCCAATACATTCCGGAAAGATATTTCGCCAGTCTGGATATGGCAAAAGTTATATATATTATCTAACAGTTTAAGAAAGGATGAAGATGGAGAGTGGTGAATTACAGATCAGTTAACTTGTAATCCGCTGTCGGGTGTCTCTTGGGCTGAATTACAAAGAACGTGTTACTGGATATATCGAAGGTAATGGGAAATCTGGGGAGGATGATAATGCATCGATTAAACAAAAACCATACGTGGCAAACATTTTTTTCGAATGTTTTGAAGATGATTCTTGTGGACGTAGGCAACAAGGAGCTAATGGATAATTTATCCGATATTCAGGAGGATTTTTTTTAAAGAACGTTCCCACTATCATCATAAGAAAAGTTAAAGTGAAAGAAATTGGGAAGAACGCATGCAAATAGGAAATAAAAAATTAGGTTTACATTCATGTGTATGTAATTGCAATATAGAAGATGTCGTGCACCAGCTGCATATAGTGTTGCTGAGATAATCTTAGAGTATTTTTGTTGCTTGGAGTCCCAATCTAAAATAGAATATGCTGACTACAGAGGAACTGCCAAAGGTATTCTCCAGATTAAACCATAAAATGGCAAGATTGTCTGATGGGGGACATTCAGCCTGTGATCTCGAATTTCAAAAGATGAGAGGTGATTGTAGTGAAACTTAGAAACTTAGGAATAGAGAGGGGACTGAATAACAGAGAGACATGGAGAAGTGCAAGCAGGTGAGATTAGGCAGAATCCCACGATATTCTACACATACAAGTAGAACAGAATAATCAGCAAACAGATAGTGTCCATTAGAAACCAAAGAGGGGCAATCAGTGCGTCAACCCGGAGAACATTGATAGATTGTTACATGTAAACATCACAGCTGTTTTACTTGGGAGAAGGAGGATGCAGGGACAGAATTCGAGAAGTTGGACTGGAAAGCTCTTGAAGAGATTGATGTAAAATACGAACGGCGGTTTGAGGCTTTGTATGGTATAAAATTGGACCAATCGGCAGGTCTGGATACTGTTGGAGTCAAGGGAGGAAAGACGCTGACTGGAAATTTTAATTAGAATCTGACCATAGGGGAGGTACCAGAGGACTGGAGAGCAACTAATATGATTCCACTTCACAGTAAGGATGGTAGAGACTTGCCAAGGTAACTATGGACGAGCGAGTATTAAATCACTGTTCGGGAAACTACTGGAGAAAATAGAGAAGGAGAAAATCGAACTCCAATCAGAGTCGCAAGGTTTGATCAGGGATAATCATCATGACTTTATCAGAGTGAAGTCACACCTAATGAATTTGATTGAATTAGTTTGAGGAGGTCGCTTATTTAGTTTTGCAGCAAGGCCTTTGACAAAGTTCCAAAGGTGAAACTGAAAAAAAAAGTAAAATCTCACAGTATCAAGGATAACTTGACAAGTTAAAACGAAAATTGTCTTAGTGTCAGGATGCAGAGGATGGTGGGAGAAGGCTGTTTGTGTGACTGGAGACCAGTGTCCCCTGGTGTACCACAGGGATCAGTGCTGTGTCCCTTATTGTTTGTAGCATTCATAAATGGTATAGATGTGAATCTGGAGGGGGAGTGGGTGTAGGGGTGGGAGTTGTGATAAGTAGGTTTGTGTTTATCAATCAGGGAGTAGATTTAAGTGCTATACAGGGCTTGGTTTAGTCCATGATGGAGTACTGTATGTCGGTCTGGGAGCCTCATTACAGGAAGGATGTGATTGTACTGGAGTGGTTGCAGAGGAGATTCACCAGGATGTTCACTGGGATGGAGCATATCAGCTATGGAGAGAGGCTGGATAAGCTCAGGTTGTTTACTTTGGAGCAGAGGAGGCTGAGGGAGATGTGATTCAGAAGGATAAGATAACAAGGGGCATGGACAGGGTGGATAGACAGTAGCTGTTCCTTTTTGACAGAGAGTCAAGAACAAGGGAGCACACCTTAAAGTGAAGAGTTTGACGTTCAGAGAGGAGTTAAAGATTACTTTTTTTTCACACAGAGGGTGTTGAGGTCTGGAATGTACTTCCTGAGAGGGGAGTTATCACGGCTAACCTATCAACCGTTAAGTGTACTTGGACGAGCACTTGGAAGTGTCATAACATTCCAGGCTATGTGCCTGGTGTTGGAAAGTGGGACTAATATAGATCGTGCTGTATTTCTGTTGGTACAGAGACTATGCTCCTGTGCATGTATGATGTGGAGCTGAGCAGCTTAAGACAGGAATTGATAGGTTTCTGAAGATAACGTTCACAAAGGTTATAAGAGTGAACTGTTATAGCTTGTCAAATTATGTCAATGTGAGAAGTATGAAAAAAAAAACAGTGCGGGTTCCTTCTAGTTTGAAACCAGAGAATGGAGAATGGGAAACAGAGAAATGGCAAAGCTATGAATCCACAACTTCATTTCTGTCTTCACAGAACTTTCTGACAATACCAGGAAAACCAATTCTTGCGTGGAAAACGAAATAGTACATGGAACATAGAACATAGTAAATAAATGGTTTAGGAGCAATTATTGAAGCTGAAAGTAATGGTCATAGACAACACTAATATAGTTTTGAAAAATGGGAATTATGTTTGAGAAACAGACTGGGAGACAAATGAAAGAGAAGCAATGGATGTAAAACATGTGGATTTTCAGAAATATTTTGGTAAAGCTCCAAGCCCAGTTTGCAAAATCAAATCTTAGTAGATAGGGGCGAATTTCTGGCCATGTTTCTAGAATGGGACAGCTGACAGGAAACAGTAAATAGAAATAAACAGACTTGTGAAGCAACAGCCTGACATTGTATTTAAGGTCTGATTCTGTGAGTATGACTATGTCCCAGACACCCCATCACCTTCCCCGGATATCTCCTCTCTCACCAGCAGGACAGACAAAGCAGTGGTGGTGGCACAGTGGGATACAGCTGGAATGGAATTGCTCTTGGAGTCCTCAACAGTGACTCTGTATCGCATGAAGTCTCATGGCGTTAGTTTACACATGGGAAAGGAAGCCTCCTGCTGATTACCATGTACCAGCCTCTCTCAACTGATGAGTCAGTACTCCTCCAAGCTGAACAACACTTGGAGAAAGCGCTGATGGTGGCAAAGGCACAAAATGTACTCTGGGTGGGGGATTTCAATGTTCACAAAAAGAGTGGTTCCGCAGCCGCATTACTGATTGAGCTGGTTGGGTCCAAAAGGATATAACTTCTCGACTTGGTCTGCGGCAAGTGGTGAAGGAACCCACAAGAGGGAAAAGTCATATTAACCACAGCCTTACTAACCTGCCAGTTTCAGAAGTATCGGTCCATGACAGTATCGGTAAGAGTGACCACTGCAAAGTCATTGTGGAGATAAAGTCACACTTGCATATTGAGAATAACCTCCACCATTTTAGGTGGCACTGTCACCATGCTAAATAGGACAGACTTTGAACAGATCTAGCAGCTCAATTCTGGGATCCATAATATGTTGTGGGTCATCAATAGCAGCAGAATTGTACTCCCGCACAACCTCATGGCCTGGCATATCCCCCTCACAACAATTACCATCAAGCCAGAGGATCAACCTTGATTCAATGGAGTGTGCAGGAGGGCAGGGGCAGCACTGGGAATACCTGAAAATGAGGTGTCAGCCTGATGAAGTCACCAACCATGACTACCTGTGTGCCAAACAGCATAAGCAGTTCGTCATAGACAGAGCTAAGTGATCCCACAAGCAACGATCAGATCTAAGCTCTGCAGTCCTTCTACTTCTACTAGAGAATAGTTATGGACAATTAAACGAGTCATTGGAGGAGGAGATTCCACAAGTATCCCCATCCTTAATGATGGAAGAGCCCAGCACTTCAGTGCAAAAGATAACGTTCATGCATTCGCAACAATCTTCAGTCAGAAGTGCTGAGTGGATGATCCATCTCGGCCTCCTCCAGTGGTCCTCAACAATTCAGTTACCAACCATCAGCCAATTTGATTCACTCCACACGATATCCAGATTCAGTTGGAGACACTGGATACCTCAGAGGGTACATACTCTGACAACATTCTGGCAATAGTACTGAAAAGTTGTTCCCCAGACCTTGTCACTGCCCTCACCAAGCTATTCCAATACCGTTACAACAACATTTCCCCGATTACATGGAAAATTACCCCAGGTATCTCCTGTATATAAAAAGCAGACCAAATCCAATCCGGCCAATACCACTCCATCAATCTATTCTCGATCATCACTAAAGTGGTGGAAGGTGTCAGTGCTTTTAAGCAGCACTTGCTCAGCAATAACCTGGTCAATGTCGCCCAGTTTGGGCTCCACCAGGGCCACGCAGCTCCTGACCTCATCACCGTAGTTCAAATATGGACAAAAGAGCTGAATTCCAGAGTTGGGGTGAGGGTGACAGTCCTTTAAATTAAGGCTGCCTTCGCCCAAGTGTGTTATCAAGGGGCCTTAGCAAAACTGGAACCAATGGGTATCAGGGGCCAACTCCCCGCTGGTTAGAATCATACCTGACACGTAGAAGATGGTCATGGTTGATAAAGGTCAGTCAACTCAGCTCTAGGATAAATCTGTAGGAGTCCATCGGGCAGTGGCCTAGGCCCATACATCTTCAGGGCTGCTTCATCAATGACCTTGCCTCCATTTTAAGGTCAGAAGTGGAGATGTTTGCCAATGATTGCACAATGTTCAGCAACATTTGTGGCTCCTCAGATACTGAAGCAGTCCATGTTCAAATACAACAAGATCTGGACAGTATCCAGGCTCACAAGTGGCAAGTAATAGTCACATCACACAAATGCCAGACCGTGAACATCACCACTAAAATACAATCTAACCTGCCCCTTGGCATTCAATGGTGTTACTGTCACTGAATCCTCAGTGGACTGCAGCGGTTCAACAAGGCAGCTCACCACCACCTTCTCAAGGGGCAACCAGGGACAGGCAACAAATGCTGGCCCAGCCAGTCACACCCAGATTCAGGAAATAAATATCATTTTAAAAAAAACAGAGGAAGGTTTCTGGGATATCACATTGATCGGTGCTCAGGCCCCAGCTGTTCACAATACCCATTAAACATTTGGTTGCAGGAATCAAATACAATATATCCCAACCTGCTGATAGAACTAAAGGATGTTGGATTGCGAGTGGGTGAGGAGGTTGTAAAAAAGCTTCAAGGTGACTAAGACAAGTGGAGTGAATGGGCAAATACGTGGCAGATGGAGAGCAAGGTAGGTTGAGGTGACAGTGTGCCCATTGGTGGGAACAAGAGATTGGCAGCTTTTCGTTTGAAAAGGGATTGTTTGAAACATGTTGATCTGAAAAGCGACGTATGGGCCTTTTTGTTGTTTCCTTCTGCGCGGCCCTCCGAGGTCCCTGCAGCAGAGTGAGGTCTGAACCCACAAGGCAATACTGGGAATGGCATTCACACGCTGCCCAGTGTACAAAGACCTACCAAGTGGGGAGCTGTAACATTGCAATGGATCTGGATCTCCCTGTAGTCCAGTCACTGAAAGCAATATTGCAGGAGCAAAAACCAGATAGGAAGATCAATGATGTGCTGACCTTCATTTCAGGGGGATTTGAGTCCAGGAGTAAGCGTGTCTTACTGCAGCTGTAGAGGGCTTTGGTGAGACCCTATCTCAAACACTGTGCAGTATTCTGCAGCTTTGGTCTCAGTACATAATAAAGGACAAACATGACATTGAGGGAGAGCAGTGAAGGATGACCAGACCGATCTTTGTGATGACAGGCTTGTTGTGGGAGCAGAGTTTGGGGTGACTGGGCCTGTATTCCATGGGGATTAGGAAAATGGGAGGAGATCTCAGTGAGATAAATAAAGCTCTGACAGGGTGAGACGGATTCGAAGCAGGGATAATAATTCCCCTGGCTGTGGTGTCTAAAACAAGGGTCAACAGTATTAGGTAGAGACAGACCGTTCTGCAATGAGATGACATTAAATGTTTGCATTCAGCGACTGGTGAACCTGGGGAATGCACTCGAAGCTGAATGCCAAGACACTGAATATAAATAAGGATTTAGAGACAGTAAAGGAATGGTGGGAGAGAAGGAGAACGATATGGAAATAAAGGGCCAGGTATCATTATATTGAATTGGGTAGCAAACTCGACAGACCAAATGGACTACTGCACTTCCTATTTTATAGCTTCCCAAGGTTAGTCACAAGCTCTCAGATATTAGGAAGGAGGTCTCTGCAGGGTCAACAGGACTGTGTTTCTCATTCCCTTTTTCCGATACTAAGGCTGGGGCCGGGTGTTCTGTCTGGTTTTATCCTTTAGAACTCGGAACAGTTTGATACAATAGAATGTCTTGTTTTGCGGATTCAGAGACCATTGCAAAGTTTATCACATGTCTCTGTGTCTGCAGTCACGTTTAGGCCAGACCAGGAAAGCACGGGTGATTCACTTCCTGAAAGGACATTTGTGAAGCAAATTGGTGTTTCCAATCGACATTGGCTTGAAAGTTACTATTTACGGGCACCAGATTTTGCATCCTAATATTTTGTCAATTGTGTTTAACTTACACCAGCTGCCAGAGCATTAGTCTGGTCTGGATTAGTAATCCAGTGACCTTTCCACAGCAGCGCCATCTCTATATGGGGACCTATCTGAAATTGTACTGAGCAGGTTCTTACTGTGCTGCTTGATAACTCTGTCAAAAAGAACTCCCACCACTTTGACTGTCGAGGTGGGACTGAGGCGGAGGTAACTGGCCAGATTGTAATTATAATCCTCTTAGGAACTGGACATAGTTGAGTAATTTTCCACATTACCAGGGAGATGTCAGAGTTGGAGCTGGAATGAAAGAGCTTCCCCAGGGACACGGCTTGTTGTGCAGCATAAGTCTTCAGTCCTATTACAGGAATGGGGTCAGGGACCATTGCCTTTTTCGTACATACTGTGTTCAGCTGTTTCTTCATGTCACGAACAGCAAATCGAATTGGTTGAATACGGGCATCTGTGATTCTGTGACTATCATGGCGAGGGTGAGGTGGACATCAACTCCACACTTCTGGCTGAGGGTGGTGCAGATACCACATCCTAGTCTTTTTCACTGATGTACAGGACTGTTCAATTATTTAGGATGGGGATATTCGTGGAGCCCTTTCCTCCGTCATTTGTTTAATCATCCATCACCATTTATGACAGAATGTGATACGATTGCGGAGCTTCGATCAGATCTGTTTGTCAAGAGTGGTAGCTTTAATGGGTTAGCATCAGGTTTAGGTTCACGTGGTTCTGACCCAGTCATGTTCACTCACAGTCATTACTGAAACATAGATCGTATTGATGGTAATGGCAGACTGAGGAAATTATTTGAGGCTAAAAGTTACAGGTTGTGGTTGAATGCTGTTCTGCTTCTCCTGCTGCTGTAGTCTACAGCACCACATAAATACGCAGTTTTGAGCTGCAATATCTGCAATGCAATTCTGCTGTCTGTCCCTTAGTTCACATCGAGACCTAATCATCCATCAGTCATGTACTCAGTGACCTACTCTGGTATCTGATGTGGTAACACTTCCATTTTCATATTCTTATTCTGCTGAGGGTCTCTGCCCGGGTCATGCTTTCAATCTGACACATTCTGCAAAACCAATTAACTGTTTTTAATTCAATTGTTTAATTCATCTGAATCTTTTTCCTTGAGTAATATCATTTTCTGTGTTTAAAGTGAATGTGTTTCCTCTGTTTCTCTCCCTGACCATGATTAAGAGCTCTGCAGTGACAGTGATGCCAGCCTTATGTAGTTTCCGAGCCAATGAATTCTCTGGATTCCCAATCATCTTCACCAAATTGTATGTTTCCTCTTTTGGTTTGATGCCTTATTACTCATGGTTGCCTTGTCCTGCCATGAGTACGTTTCATCACCTTTGGGAGAATTTCTGATATCCTCCGAGATATCCCCAGAAATTCCTGCTTTTGCTGTTCCATGGTCTGCCCTGCTCGGCTGCCCTTCCAATTAACTCTGGCCAGCTCCTCCCACATGTCATTGTAGTTACATTGTTCAATTATAATCACATTAAATCCAGAAGAGACCAATAGATATAAACCGAAAGAAGGAGCTTTGAGAGAGGAGACGCAAAGAATAATTGGTAAATTTCTTAACTAGATACAAAGAGAGAAAGAGCGAGACAACATAGATGAGGAAATGTGAAAAATGAGAAAACTAGATCATCGAAAGAAGTAGGCGCACATCCCTCAATGTTTTGTCAATTCCTGTGTGCTGTGGTCCTTTGTACAGTGCATGGACAACAGAGAAATGTGTTCAAATGCTGGCTCTGATGCCAGGATTTTTATCTCCAATAATATGGCAGACACTAGCTTTGGAAAGTATCCAACAGGCCAATATATTGAATTCTGGTAGAAAGGGGATTAACTGAAATAAGTTGGGACACCAGAAGCAAGAATTTATAACACATCCTGATAAGAATGAGAGATTGGAGTGGAGAATTCCAGAAAAAACAGGGAACGTTGAAGGAAGGGGAACATATCATTTTAGATGAGAATCAAATGATGCTTTAATGTTTTATAAATTTTATACATTCTATGCATCACTTTTTGTGAACTGTGTCTCCGTTCTTCATTTGGAATGTGTTGTGCACATATGAAAAATGTTACTTGTCTGCACACACACATTATTTAAACAGTGTATATAAAATCATTCTTCTGCCATTGAATTGGTCCTGTTGTTGTGTTACCAGGATACATGAACACCAATTGGCCACCAAAAGACATGACCCATTGTGAGGGAAAAGGCTTTTAACATTATTAAAGAGGTTCCCAAATTTGCCAAGAAAGTTTAGAAAGTCAAAAGGAGGACATTTTTTGGAATTAGCAAATAGGTTGGAATTGGGTTTAACCAGGGACAAAAGGAAAGCTGAAATTGTAATGGAGTTGGTAAAGCACTTTGATGTATTAGAGAAACAGACAAGTGCAGTCGAGTTAGATAAAACTTAAATTGCAAATATGGCAACTGAAGTTAGAAGATAAAGAACGAGACGGAAACAGAGAGAGAAAAAAAGTGAAGGAGAGGAAAAAGAAAGAGAGAGAGAATTTGAGATTCAGAAGTTGGGAATTAGACAAGAAAGTTAAATTAACAGGATGGAGATGAAGGGAGAACGTCGGGATGTATGCAACTATGTTAGTGCCTTGCCATATTTCGGTGAGAAAAATGTCAAAACCTTTTTTATTTCATTTGAGAAAACATGACTCGGCAGATGACGTGTCCAGTGAACTTGTGGGTAATGCTCGTTCAGACTAAGCTGGTGGGCACAGCTGGTGAGGCATGTGCAGCGCTGCCAGATGAGGGATCAAGAGATTATCAAGATGTTAAATTGGTTATTTTGATTGGTTATGAATTGGTACCAGAAGCATATAGACAGAGGTTCATAAAAATAGAGACGGAACCAGGTCAGACTTATGTTATGTTTGAAAGAATTAACTACAGTCATTTTGATAGATGGGTGCTGTACTTGAAAATAGATAAGACCTGTGAGGCTCGAATGGAGATTATTATGCTGGAGAAGTTGAAAGACTCACTTCCAGAGACGGTAAGAATTCATGTGCACGAACAGAAAGTTCAAGAAGCGAGAAGTGCGGCAGAAATGGCAGGTAAATATGCATTGATGCATGAGATGAAATTTAGCTTCCAGGAGAATTTTCATGCTATGAGGGATAGAAATTGGGAGAAGGGAAGTTCACACATTACAAAGCGAACAGTAGTGCACAATAGTTTACGACAGGTGAAAAAAGAAGCCCAAAGGGGTTGAAAGGAGATGAAAGGCCTCAGGTGTTCTCAGTATAAGGGAGTGGAACACATAAAATGACAGTGCTGATGGTTTAAGAAGGGCACTGGGAAAAGGTGTTATCATTGAAGTAAGCTGGGACACACTGTGATGGTCGTTGAAGGAAGGCACTTTGGGGAAAGATGCGGTAGAAGAGGCTAAGCCAGTGGCATTAGTGAAACTGGTAAAGGAGACCCCAAGTAGAGCGAGGAGCTGCAGGAGAGTGCACAGCCGAGGCAGGGTCTGGGTATGGAGTCGGTACCTGATCTCTGAAAGAATTCGCCTCAGTAGATAAAGTTTACTTATAAAGATCAGGGGGAGAAGGACAAGAAGTTATAATTTTGTGCGATATGGGATCTGCTCGGTCTCTAATAGTTGAGAAGTGAGACGCCGGAAAAGCACAAAAGATCTGGCAGCATCTGAACAGCAGGACAATCGAATATCAGGCAGAAACTGATTGTCAGGAATGTGGTGGGGTGGGGGGGGTGGGGGAAATGGGGCTGAAAGATAAATACGAGGGTAGTAGCTGGGCTGGTGGGAGGGTCACTGGGAAGGCGATAAGAAGATGTAGGTGGGAGTAACAGTGATATGTCGGTTGAGAGGGTGGAGTCGGTCGGTGGGAAGGAAGCTGGCCAGTTAGGGTGGTTCAAGAGGGCAGTGCTAGATTGAATGGTTCAATCTGGCAGAGGTTGGGGGAGGGGAGATTTGGAATTTGGTGAAGTCAACGTTGATGATGGTTCTAGTTTGAGGGTTCTCGTTGTCCTACCACCTGTCCACAACACCCTCCTCTCCGACCTATTACCATCACACCCCACCTGTGTCTACCTATTGCCTTCCAAGCTATCTTACACCCAGCTCCACTCCCACTCTCCTATTTATTTCTCGGCCCCCTTCCCCCTCCCTTACCCCACCTCCCACTTTCCTGATGATGAATTTATGCCTGAAACGTCAACTCTTATGCCCCTCAGATGCTGCCTGGTTGGCTATGCTTTTCCAGCCCCACACTTTTCAACTCTCATCTCCAGCATCTGCAGCCCTCACTTTCTCTCGGCCTCTAATAGTGAGAGATGAAAGTATTTTCACTCTTTCTGACATATTAATCAAGATCAGAACAATTTGTGGAATGGGGTTAGAAATTAAGTATTCCCTTGTGTAACATCAGGATGGAATGCCAAATCAAGGTTGGGGAAGTAACAGTGACAGTGAGTAACAGAGTGTTATTTCCTGGAATACAGTTTATTCTTGTGAACGATTTAACAGGATCCAAGGTGGGAGTGGCACCCCTTGTATTGGAGAAGGCAAAAGAAAACTAGGGAATTGGGGAGTTAAAAGAAAAATACCCAGGATTTCTCCAGACTGTATAGTAACAAGATTCCACTGTCATAAGTTAGAGCAGGAAGGAAAACCGTAATAAAGAGCCAAAGGAGTTGATGTGCAGTGAACTGACCCCCTGTTTGATGTCACGGTGCAGGAGAAACCTGAACAGGCAGAGGATCAGGCAGAGGTGTTTAGTCCAGAAAGGCTAATGGACTTACAACAGATATATATACACACATTCACACACACATACACATGCACACACACAGAAAATGAATCAGAATATATTGTCGAACGTTGTTAACTTAAAGATAGAATGCTAAAATTAAAATGGAGACCCCGATAGGTTAGTGCAGAAGGGAAATGGGCCGAAGTGCACCAGATAGTTTTAGAGGTAGCATACAGTGTTACGGGTAGCACATAATCTAACGGCAGGGGGTCACCTTGGTGTACAGAAGAATCAGGTTAAGGTACAGAGGCATTTCTAGTGGCCTGCAATGCACACGGACGTGGTTATTTTTTGACGTACGTGTCAAACATTCTAAATGGTAGGTAAGTCACAGACAGTAATAAAGCCAGAACCTTTGTTACCAATACCTGCACTCGAAGAACATTTCACGTACGTTATGATGGGTTGTGTAGCTCCCCTATCTAAAATAAAAGTGGAAACTAATATTTGCTAGCCATAATGGATGTGTCTACCAGATTTCCAGAGGCAATTCTATTATGGAGTGTTAAGGTAAAAAGGGAGGTGGAGGAGTTGGTAGCTTTCTTTACTCACTGTGGGCTCCGCAGAGAGATTCATTCAGACCAAGGTCTCATTTTACCAATCAGCTGTTTAAGAAAGTCATGGATAGCTTAGGCATACAGCAGTTTGAATCAAGGGCGTCCCATCCTGAATCCCAGGGAGCCTTGGAAAGTTAGCGTCAGACGCTGAAGACCATATTAACAGTGTACTGTCAGGATTACCGGAATGATTGGAATGAAGGTGTCTCATTAAATTGTTTGCCATTGGACAAAAAATTATTTGCCCCAAATAAATCTACTCAGTTTACTTCCATTGAGTTAATATTTGAAGTGAGAGGTCCTTTGGAATTAATTGAATATAAATTGACAGGACCGAAGTCAGAGATCTCACACTCGGATTGTGTATGTGAGGTGAGGGAGAGATTAGATGGAGTAGGTGAGTTCGATAAACAGCACCTGAAGGGCACAGCATAGAATGAAGCACGTGGCAGATAAAAACCCTGAAATTTTGATGATTTCCTGTGGGGATGACGTATTAGTATTGCCACCAGTGATAGGAATTCCCTTCAAAGCCAGGTTTAGTTACTCAGGAACAGAGTTATGGTCAGATGAACTAATTGTGTAGTTTATCTTTATGATGTAGTGACCTTTAGCAAGTGATTGAAATCTCACATGTTACAGTTGGCAGAGCATGTTGAACGATTACAAGAAGCAAACTTGTTAATAAACTTAAAGAAAACAGAATTCGCGAAGGCAGAGGGGACGTTCTTGGGACATTACATGGAACACAAAGACGAAGGGCTTTGAGGAATTTCCACGACCGTCCTCGATGAAAGAGGTGCTTCAATTTTTGGAACTGATTGGATTCTATCGGAAGTTTGTTCCAAACTTCAGCAGCGTATTGGCACTACTGATGGACTGAGTAAAGAAGGAAACAGAATTGTGGTGGACAGAACAATGCCAGGAGGTATTTGAGAATTTTAAAGCAGGATTAATCACCGCACCAGTTTTAGCGATACCAAATATTCTGAAACCCTTTGAAAATTCTTTTTGCTTCTAGGGATTTACGGGTTGGAGATGTATTGATACAGAAAGGTTATGATGGATTTGAATGGCTAATTGGCTGCTTGTCGAAAAACGCAATATCCACCAGAAAGAAAAATACAACATTCTCTATTATTGAAAATGAATGATCAAGTTTTGCACTGACCTGACAATATTTTCATGTTTATGTGACAAATAAATTGTCGGAGATCGTTGTGGACAACGACAAACCTCTCACGTTTTTTTGGAATATTTAAAGACCAGAATATGAGAGTATTTCATTGGAGTCTTATCACACCAACTTTAAACTTACAAAATGTACATGCTGTGGGTCCTAAAATGTGATAGCAGATGTGTTATCGCGGATTAAAAGGAAAAAGTTAAGATAAGATTTGACCTGATGAAGGCTAGTGTGCGAAAAGCCTTCTTCACTGCCCTGCCTACCTGTGACTCCACTCTCAGAGAACCGTGCACTTGAACATCAAGGTCTCTCTGCCCACTACACACTTGAAGATCCACCCATTCACCATGAGACTCCTACTTGATTTGAGTTCCCAAAATGTAAGACATCACATATCTATATTAAATTCCATTTGCCATTTCTCTGCCCATTTCTCCACCTGATTAAGGTCCTGCTGCAATTTCTGATAAACTTCCTCACTGATCATGCTCCCACTTATTTTAGTGCCATCTGCAATCTTACTAATCATGCCTTGTACATTCTCGACTAATTCATAGATAACAAACAACTATGGACCCAGCCTCCTGTCTGACAAGCATTCTTCCACTAAACCCTCTGCCTTCGACCATCAAACCAACTGTGTATCCAATTTGCCAGTTCCCCCAGCATTCCACGTGATGTCTCCTTCCATAGCAGCCTGCCGTGTGGGACCTTATCAAAGGCCTTACTGAAATCCATAGAGACTATGTCTACGGCTCTGTTCTCATCAACCTTCCTGGTCACTTCATCAAAGAACGCAAACAAATTTGGGAAGCATGATCTCCCACTCACAAGTCTATGCTGACTGCTCCGAATCAAACCCTGTGTAAGTAATGGGTGCAGTCAATGGTATGCTGTCCTTCATTGTAAGATGATTCGAGTACATAAGTAAAGCCATCTTCCTGCTGTTGTAGAGCCTTGCTGATAGAGCATTTGGGGCACTCTCTACAGATTTGATGTCCTTTGTAAGGAATGACCTTCTTACCACAGACTGGATTAGTGGTGCTGGAAGAGCACAGCAGTTCAGGCAGCATCCAACGAGCAGCGAAATCAACGTTTCGGGCAAAAGCTTTTGCCCGAAACGTTGATTTCGCTGCTCGTTGGATGCTGCCTGAACTGCTGTGCTCTTCCAGTACCACTAATCCAGTATTTGATTTTCAGCATCTGCAGTCATTGTTTTTACCTTCTTACCACAGACACCAGTGATGGTAACATGAGGATAGAGGAAAGAAGCTAAGTGTTTAACCTGTAGATCTGTGAGAGACGAAGAAATGGTGACGCTGAAACACGAGGAGTGGCAGCGATCACTTATTTCCAAAAGGCACATTGGTAGTGTGAGAAATTCCATACTTTACCCAGGATTGATTGGTTTGATTTATTGCCACGTGTATCTCAGTACAGGGAAACACTTTGTTTATGAGCAGTGGAGGAAGATCATAGTAATCATGACCAGACAGATCATAGGGTGGAAATAGACTTGGACAGAGTAAGGCACACAGGTTACACTGCACAGGACATGCACTAGACAAGATCAACATGAGCAAGATCAGCATTATTTGAACTTAGAGAGTCCATTCATCAATCTAACATGGCTTTCCGAATAGTTTATATGCCTTTACTAACTCTCCCCACGTTATTGTGCAGTCGGCGTGTGAACCCTGTACTGAACGCCAGGTTGTTCACAATCCCCAACAGCAGACACAATACCTTCCGTCTGAAACAGGTAGCCATTCCCACCAGCTTCCACCCTCCGTAGAAACACCAGGCTGGCTTCTCGGAGATGGAAGGTGCCTTCTTGAGACTTCACACAAGACATATGGCTTCCCTCCTCACCATGTTAAAGTCCTACATGTGTATCATGAGCAACGGAGCCAGGAGGAACAACGTGTAACAGTCTGTCTGTGCAGCCTCTGCCCCACTTGTTCATCATGTTAGTGCATCAATCTGGAGACACTTAAGACTGCCGATGCTGGAGATCAGAGTAGAGCGTTGATTGCTGGAAAAGCACAGCAGGTTAGGCAGCATCCGAGAAGCAGGAGAATCGACGTTTCGGAAGAAGACATTCATCAGGAATCAGCATCAATTACCACATTCTGCCCCCTTGTAAGTGCATTGAGGTGGGAATGGCCTCCTGCTGTTCCTGCGTAAGTGACTGAAGGTGCTGATTGGCACCTTCCTCGTCCGATTGGACAAGGCCAAGGGCCTGACTGGGTTACCCCTGGTTCCTGTTTGACAGGTTGATGTACTGACAAGTCTGGTGATGCTGTAGATATAAGAGGTTATTTTGTCCTGGATTCTTTTAAGAGAGAGTTTGAAGAATCATTACCAAGCTGGTTAGTTAAGACACTTGAGTAAACAGCGAGGGAGGCCTTAGGTTAATTTTAATGCAGCCTGAATGGGTGTGGCCAGCTCTCACAGGTTAGGATCTCTGGGTTTTGGTTTCTCAGTAACATCAGAAACTATTGGGGTCTCCACAGAGTTGGAAGCTTTGGGGAATGTCTCCTGACTTCTACTCTCCCTGAATTTTCTCTTGATGCTGTCACATTGCATCTGGAATAGACACTTTACATTCCCTTTAATAAGAAAACATTAGAGCCTACGCTACTGCCTTCAAATATTCTCGAGGGACTCTGGTCGTCCATCACATTAGACTCCTTCTCTTCCTGAGTAATAAGCCGGAGGTACTGAGTGGGCTGTCCCTGTTCTACTCCAATAATATCAATGTGCTGAATGTCTTCCTCATATTCCTGTGAAACTAGCGTGAGGTGCTGAATGAACTCTTGTTTTACTGTGGCAATGTGCAGTGTCAGGCAGTGCTGTTACATGAATGTTACCGACACTTTAACAGCAAAGCCTGAGTGGTGTCTAGGTCTTGCTGCACATGGACACAGACCAGTTCAGGAGCTGAGGGGGGACAAAATGTTCTGAACATTGTGGAATCTTCTGTGACCATCCCCACTTCTGATCTTATGGTGGGGAGGGTGGGGGTGGGGAGACATTGATGAAGCAGTTGGAGATGTTTGTGGAAACGAAGCTACCCTGAGGATCTCCCACAGAGCTGACCCAGGACTGAGATGATGAACATCTTCCTTTGTGCCATGTTTGACACCAAACACTGGAGAGTTTACTCTGATTCCCATTAAGTCAAGTTTTATTAAGCTCCTTTCCGTCAACAGAAGTTAACCACTGCCTTGATATCAGGGCCAGTCATTTTTACCTGAACCCTTGTCTCAATCTCTTTTGTTCACATCAATAAGCCATGATATAGGATAGGCAAGTGTTTTCTTCAAACAGGTGGCATTGAATGTCAGGATTTCTCTTCTCAAGAATGTTGGGGAGCTAGAAGACTGAAAGTATTTGAAGAGGAGCTAGATGGATATTGACCTGTCAGAGAGTTGAGGGCTATGAAGAATTGGGTATGAAAAAGGATTTGAGACCAAGAGCAGATCAGTCATGATCTTAGTGAAGGGCAAGGCAGGCTTGGTGAGTGAACGACATGCCCCTGTTTCTGATGTTCTCCCATTCTGTTATTGGAAAGTTAGTGGGTGTTATTTTCATGAATGCTCTGTTGTTGCATGTTGCAGTCAGGGAGACCAGAGGATTCTGTGAGCCATCTCTGGGTGAGGTACGAGGGCTGTATTCACAGTGAACTTGGGTCGAAACATGACCAACAAATAAAGCACAAGTTGCAGAGAGGGGAAGCTCAGTAAAGAGAGGTGAGGGGACTCTTTCATACCCGTGCCTGGGCTTTCCAATTACACTTCCCAAATCACCTCAAAACGTGCGGGACAGTTTTGAAGGGCTGAATTGTCTGTGTTTCTGTGCACCAGTTTATAGCAGTAAGTAGCATCTAAGTGCTCCTGTCTAGCAGGTTTGATGGTCTGAATGGAACACAGAAACATGAAACTGCGGAGCAGGAGTGGGTCATTAGATACTTTGAGCCTTCTCCACCAGGCACTAAGATTTGGCTGATCAGGTTGTGGTCTTAGCCCCACTTCCCTCTCTATATCCCATTATGCATGACTCACACTTCTGTCAAATATTTAACTAATGCAGCTTTCAATCAATGTGAGCATGGAGGCACAATAAACTTCCAGTGAAGAGGATTCCGACTTGAAAGGGCCTTTCAGAATTACTCGTCATTCTTCTTATCGAATCAGTGAGTCATGCAGAACGGAAACAGACCAGTTAGTCCAACCTGTTCACTCTGATCAGATATCAAATCTGATCCAGTCCTATTTGTCAGCATTTGACCAATATCCCACTTCTTTCAGATACTTTTCAAATGTGCGATTGTAACCGCCTTCACCACTTCCTCTGACAGCACTTTCTGTACACACCACTCTCTGTGTGAAACATTCATCTTCAGGTCCCTTCGAAATCATTCGCCCTTTCTCCTCCAACCTATGTCCTCTTGTTCTGGATTCCCCGACACTGGGGAGAAGAACGTGGCTGTTTAGAATTTCCATGCCACAGCTGGTTTTGTGAACCTCTAAAATGTCACCCCTCAGCCTCTGACACTCCAGGAGAAAGCACCTCAACCTAATCAACCTCTCCACGAAGCTCAAACTTCCAGTCCTGGAACATCTAAATAATTTCTGCAGACAATGAGTTGTACGTAGTATTCTTAAAGTGGCCTCACCAACATCCTGTACAGATACAACATGCAACCACAACTCCTATACTCAATGCTCCGACTCATTAAGGCAAATGTGCCAAATGTGTTCTGTCCCACATTGTCCAGCTGCGACTCCACTTTCAAGAAAAATGTACCTGCAGTCCTATGTCCCTTTGTTCCACAACACTCTCCAGGACCTTAACATTAGTGTATAATTTCTTCCATGATTTGCCTTCCCAAACTGCAAAACCTCGTATTTATCTAAATTAAACTTCATCGGTCACTCCTTGCCCCTATGTTCCATCTAATTGTGGTCTCGTTATACTCTGAGATAATCTATTACACCATCTTTCCGATGTAATCTGTAAACTTACTAACTATGGCCCCAATATTCACATCTAAAACTCAGTACTGATTCTTACAGCACACTGCTGCTCACAAGCCTCTAGTCTGAAAAATACCCCCCTTCCTTCAAGACAATTGTGACTAGCTTCCTCTGTATCCCATGTGACCGAACCATACTAATCTGTCTACCAATCAGAATGAAATACTCGCTATGAAGAGAGGCTGAGTAGGTTAGGTTTACTTTCACTAGAAAAAAGAACATTTAGGGGGGACCTGATTGAGGTTTGCAAAATCATGAAGGGTATAGACAGGGTGGACAGAATTGAAACATTTTGCGCTGGAAAAACAAAGCAGGCCAGGCAGCATCCGAGGAGCAAGAGAATCAACGTTTCGGGCATAAGACCTTCTTCAGGAATCAGTGTGGATCGAGACAAGCTTTTTCCCAGGTTGAAGGATTCAATAACGAGAGGTCGTGCTTTCAATGTGAGAAGTAGAATGTTTAAGGAGGATACACGCGGTAAGTACTTCACACAGAGGGTGGTGGGCGTTTGGAAGACGTTGCTAGCAGAGGCGGTAGAGGCAGGCACGGTAGATTCACTTAAGATGCGTCTGGACAGATGCATGAGTAGCTGGGGAGCAGAGGGATACAGATACATAGGAATTGGGCGACAGGTTTAGACAGTACATTTGGATCGGCTCAGGCTTGGAGGGCTGAAGGGCCTGTTTCTGGGCTGTAGATTTTCTTTGCTCTTTGTTCTTTAAATTAACACCTTGCTGAAGTCTATATAGACATGTCTACCAAACTGTCTTCATCAATCTTCTTTGTTATCTATTCAAAAAACTCAACCAAATTAATGAGACATGAACACCCATGCAGAAAGCCAAGTTGTCTACCCCGATCAGCCCTTGGCTTCCCAAATGTATGTAAATGCTATCCCTCAGAATCCCCTCCAACAAAATTCCCACCGCTGACTTCAGGCTCAGCGGTCTATAGTTCACAGGTTTTGGGGTCACTGTTTCCTTTTCTAGTCCCACTCCTCCACTGCTCCCAACAAATGTTAAATGTCACCAAGTTTGTGATGTGGCCGATCATGTCGGTCTCAGACCGGGTCAGGGTCAGTTTTCGGAACAAGTCAGGCTAGTTTCTTTAATCTGCTCAAATAGCAAATTTATGATCCAGAGCAATGTTACTCAAACTATGATGGAACGATGAATGATAAACGTTTGGGTATTGCAAGTATATAATCAATATTTCCCTTTCTAAACACACACACACACACAACACACACACACACACACACACACACTTTTAACTTGAAAGAACTCTGTTCAGATATTATTGGAACTCATGACTAAAGGGAAAATTGTGAGATTGTCCAAAACGCTATTCTGTTTCTGAAGATATTGTACTCACACAGCTGCTAGCAATGGGATTCCATCCTGGGACAGTTGGCTTAATTCCCTTTGCTTCAGGCAGAGAGGAGATTCCAGTGAATTCTGGTCAGTGATCACCCAAATGGCAGTACGGTGGTTAGCACTGCTGCCTCACAGCACCAGGGACTTGGGGTCGATTCCAACCTTGGGTGACTGTATGTGTGGAGTTTGCACATTCTCCACTTTTTTGTGTGAGCTTCTAATGGTTGGTCCAGTTTCCTACCACAAACTGTGTAGGGTCGGTGCATTGGTCATGCTAAATTGTCTTTAGTGTTCAGGGATTTCTAGGTTAGGTGAATTAGTCCGGGGAAAATACAAGGAAATGGGTTGGGAAGGTTGGTATGGACTTGTTGGGTCGAAGGGCCTGTTTCCACACTGCAGGGATTCCATAAAAATAAGAATGGTAACGATGACAGTGGAGGTTTTTTTTTTAGCTCGCACACATTGCTGTGATGAGGAACACTGAAGGAGAGAGAGTGTGATAGGCCGCACCTTCTCAGGCAGATTGCATTTTCTACCTCTCTGAGTTGAATCACACAGTAATGTCATCCTCTCCCAAACTGGATCATGTGAGGTCTCCTTGTATATTGTCAAAACTATGTCTCCATCACATTCCCTGTTCCATGTAGGTGCATCATTGCTGCTGTCATACACAGAGCCATACTCTTAGCAGAAAATGGTCTCGTTTGATTTGAAATATGTTTACATGGCCCTGCGTCATTAAAAAATAAAATGTTTAATTTATTCAGAATACCTGTGTTAAAATGAATGCAATTTTAAAAGAAATACAGAAATTGCTGGAAAAGCTCGCCAGGTCTGTCAGCATCCAGATGCCTTTTACATGCTGCAGTTGTACCAGCCTCCACCACTTCCTCTGGCAGCTCATTCCATACACACACCACCCTCTGTGTGAAATGATGCCCCTTAGGCCTCATCAAAACTTTTCCCCTCTCACTTTCAACCAATCCTCTGTCGTTCTTGACACCCCTAACCTGGGGAATAAAACCCTGACTACTCACCCTATCAATGACCATTTTGATTTTATAAACCTTTACTGCTGCGAAATGTAACTCCAATCAACACGAATAGCTGTACTTTCAGTCATCCTGGGCCTACATTCTGAAATTCAAGACTGACAACTCTTCCTTCTCCATCAAGTCACAATTCTAAATCCATTTTAATCAGTTTGTTCAGATGTATCCTGAGACACTTCTGTGGGCTTTACACCTAGACCTTTGTGCCCGGAGGTAGGGACGCTAGCATCACTCAGCAATACGTAAAGCTGGAACATTATTCTCCTGTGTGTTTGCTCATCAGCCTGTTCTGACATGATGTGACATACCTCTGCAATAGGCAGGACTTGAATCCAGGCCTTCTAGTCCAGAGCTAGGAACACTACCACACAAGTTCAGTAATTGGATTAAATTCAGAGCATTGACTGAGAGGCAGGGACACTACCCACTAAACTACCATACCCAGATTTTGGGACATATTTTAGTGCCCGCTTTCAGCTCGGTGTGGATTTATTTTCATCAGAACTGAAAAATATGTTGCTGGTAAAGCACAGCAGGTCAGGCAGCATCCAAGGAGCAGGAGAATCGACGTTTCGGGCATAAGCCTTTCTTCAGGAATGAGGCTGGTGTGCCAAGCAGGCTAAGATAAAAGGTAGGGAGGGGCGTTGGGAATGTGATTGGTGGAAGGAGGTTAAGGTAAGGGTGATAGGGCGGAGAGGGGTTGGGGGTGGAGAGGTCGGGAAGAAGATTGCAGGTCAAGAATGTGGTGCTGAATCTGAGGGGTGGGATTGAGATAAGGTGGGTGGAGGGGAAATGAGGAAGCTGGAGAAATCCGCATTCATCCCTTGTGGTTGGAGGTTTCCTAGGCGGAAGATGAGGTGCTCTTCCTACAGGCGTCTTGTTGCCATGGTCTGGCGATGGAGGAGTCCAAGGCCCTGCATGTCCTTGGTGGAGTGGGAGGGGGAGTTGAAGTGTTCAGCCGCGGGGCGGTTGGTTTGGTTAGTCCGGGTGTCCCAGAGGTGTTCTCTGAAACGTTCCGCAAGTAGGCGGCCTGTCTCCCCAATGTCGAGAAGGCCACATCGGGTGCAGCGGATGCAGTAAATGATGTGTGTGGTGGTGCAGGTGAATTTGTGACGGATATGGAAGGATCCCTTGGGGCCTTGGAGGGAAGTGAGGGGGGAGGTGTGGGAGCAAATTTTGCATTTCTTGTGGTTGCAGGGGAAGGTGCCGGAAGTGGAGGTTGGGTTGGTGGGGGGTGTGGACCTGACGAGTGAGTGGCGGAGGGAGTGGTCTTTCCGAAACGCTGATAGTGGTGGGGAAGGAAATATATCCTTGCTGGTGGGGTCTGTTTGGAGGTGGCGGAAATGACGAAGGATGATCCGATGTATCCGGTGGTTGGTGGGGTAGTAAGTGAGGACCAATGGGGTTCTGTTCTGGTGGTGATTGGAGGGGCAGGGTTCAAGGGCGGTGGCGCGGGAAGTGGAGGAGATGTGGTGGAGAGCATCGTCAACCACGGCTGAGGGGAAGTTGCGGTCTTTGAAGAAGGAGGCCATCTGGGTTGTTCGGTATTGGAATTGGTCCTCCTGGGAGCGGTTGCAGCCCTGGCAAAGGAAATGGGAATAAGGGATGGCGTATTTACAGGGGGCAGGGTGGGAGGAGGTGTAAGCTAGGTAGCTGTGAGAGTCAGTCGGTTTATAGAAAATGTCCGTGTTGAGTCCGTCGTCCGAGATAGAAATGGAGGGGTCTAGGAAGGGGAGGGAGGATTCTGAGACGGTCCAGGTGAATTTGAGGGGGAAAGTGTGAGCAAAGTGGATGAACTGTTCAACCGCCTCGTGGGAGCACGAGGTAGCGCCGATACAGTCATCGATGTAGCGGAGGAAAAGGTGGGGGTTGGTGCCAGTGTAGCTGCAATAGGCCAATGTCCGCCTAATACCCTCACCTTGACCTCCTTCCAGCTATCACATTCCCAATGCCCCTCCCCCAAGTCCCTCCACCCTACCTTTATCTTAGCCTGCTTGGCACAACAGCCTCATTCCTGAAGACGGGCTTATGCTCGAAATGCCGATTCTCCTGCTCCTTGGATGCTGCCTGACCTGCTGCGCTTTTCCAGCATCACATTTTTCAGCTCTGATCTCCAGCATCTGCCATCGTCACTTTCTCCTATTTATTATAATCAGGTTGCCTTTACTGAGTTACAAGAAAACACCTTGTATTGTTAAACAAATGCAAAATATTTGTCTTAACTAGTATATTCAGTGCACGTGCTGTGCCATCGAAATTAACTATGAACAGCTTTAATTGCTATGATCTGTAGTCTGCAATATTAGGGAAAGAAATCCTACAGACACACTCTGCCCAATGAAGGGTCTCAAATGGATATTTATTACTGAACACCAGAGACGAAGGAAGAGCTTAATTTCTGGCCCCAAGGCACCGAGCGGTATTACTCACCTCTAACATGCGACTGCCCACTTCCTGAAGCCATGAAATGATACCAGGCCAATGATAACTGTCCAGCCTCTCCTCCCCACTGACTGTGTCTGCAATCCGTCCCTCCTCCCCCAAACCACACAAGGCTACCCAAGCTCAGGGTCTTTTTGAAACTCAAGGCCGGAGTGTGCAGGCCTCCTGGAGAGGGTTGGGCACATTAAAATTGAAGGGGGACGGTGAGGTGGCATTAATATCACACACTGGGCTGAGGGGTGGCAGGTGGAGTTTAATTTGGATTAATGCGAGCAATTGGATTCGGTAAATAAAACAACAGCAAGACCTATACAATTACAAGTAGAGCCTTTGGCAGTGCTGTAGTACAGAAACCTAGGCCGTCAGGTATAATCATTTAAAATTTGCACCTCATATCGATCTTGTGGTTAAGAAAGTGTGTTACAAACTTGTCTTCATTGGTCAGACCCTAGAGTATCGGAATTGGGATGTCATGTTGTGGCTGTACAGGACATTGGTGAGACCCCTTCTGTAATACTGTGTCCAGTCTGGTCACCCTGCCCGCTCATTCCATAGGCACACCACCCTCTGGGTGAAAAAGCTGCCCCTTAGGTCACTTTTAAATGTTTCCCCTCCTACCTTAAACCTATGCCCTCTAGTTTTGGTCTCCCCTACCCTTAGAAAATACCTTGACTATTCACTTTGATATTACTGACGTTGATATTATTAAGCTGGAGAGGATTGAGAAGAGATTTACCTGGATGTTGCTGGGAAAGGAGGGTGTGAGCTATGAGGAGAGGTTGGATAGGCTGGGACTTTTTTCACTGAAGAATATGAGATTAAGCAGTAACTTTACAGAGTTTTATAAAATAATGATGGTTATAGAGAAGCTGAAGGGCTGATGTCTTTTCTCTAGAGTTGAGCATTCAAAACTGAGGGATTTTTAAGGTGCGAGGACAAAAGATTTACGAAAGTCATGAGAGGTAATTATGTTAGACAGAAGCTGGCTTGTGTGTGGAATGAACTTCCAGAGGAATTGGAGATAGCAGGGACAGTTACAATGTTTAATGGACATTTAGATCAGTACATGTATAAGACATTAGTTTGGATGGTGCTGTGAGCAGCTGCCCTCTCCTTCCCCTTCTCTGAATAAATCCCTGTTGGTTTTCACCCTCTGCCAATGCCTGTACAGTGGCATGTGGAGGCCAGCAGAGGGTAGCATTGCATCACTTTAAGCACCACAGAGACTGCCAGACCTGCCCCACACAGAGACACACAGATGCACACACGGGGATGGTTAGGACACGGCGGGAAGCTTATCTGGTAACTTAAATGAAACATTAAAAAAATGCTCAATTCGCCTCGTAGACAGTTAAAATATGAATGACAGAGAACTCCCAAATTCCACTGTATAAATAAAAGCATCAATTTAATTTTTCACTCTGAAAGTGAACATTTGACATGAACTATTCACAACTCTGGGACCCTCTTTCTCTTAATTGCTTATTACCCGACTCCAGCTCTATGGCAATATACTGTTTCTGGGTCTGCCATCCTCTCATATCACAGGTGCTTGTATGCTCTCAGTTCAGAACAGCATTCCCTCTCTCTTGAAGGTGCAATACACACTTTCAACTTCATCACATTATACCCTGATGAATATCGATAAGTGGGACCTATCCGGATTTCTCTTGCTCTGTGGTTTGTCAATATTTCATTCGCTCCGTCTGGTGTGTGTCAGGACTTTTGTTGCTCCATTGACAGCATGTCATTATTCGATTCTGTCCATAGGAATATATCAGTATTTCACTTGCACACACTCGTGTATGTGGGGCAAGATTTCAGTTGTTTCATGGGGACTGTCATGCTATGACGATCTCAATGTTTGTAGGTAACACCAAACTGGAAGAATTGTAAAGTCTATGGAGGAGAGTTTGGAACTCCAACAGGACAATCACACGTTGATGCAGTGTTCAGGTGTAAGGCAGATGGGGATTAGTGCAGAGCAGTTTGAGGTGATACATTTTGGTAGGAAAGACAATGAAAGACAGTTTAAAACAGACTGTACCATTATAAAGGGGCTGCAGGAGCAGAGGGCGCTGGGTGTATATGAGCACAGATTGTTGAAGATGTCAGGACAAGTGGGGAGAGCAGTAACTATTACAGATTAGTTTCAGTATCTGAGCTGTTTACAGGGGGAGGTGTAGGAGGGTGTCTCCGTGCTCCCATACTGGGAGGTGGTGGTGACGATGTGTTGTGAGCCCACCCTCCTGCCCACCGAGACCGTGGGGATTCCATTTGTACCAGCTCGACACAGAAAGGGAGATGACATCAGGGCCACGGCTTCTAAGTTGTGCCGGGGGGAAACAGAGCTGCCATTTGGTTTAAAGTGAGAATTGTCCTTCACTGAACATTGCTCCTTACTCGGTCGGTGGGACGTGGATGTTTCAGAATCACCACACAAGGCATCCCGGTCCTCTCTGGCTCCTACCAGGGTCCTCCCCACATGGCGGGGGGAGGGGGTGAGGGAACAGATATCGGCCACTCCACCATCCGGCTTGGCCATTTCTGTCCTATTCCAGGCTGGTGGTGGTGACGAAGTGTTGTGAGCCCACCATCCTGGAATGGGAGGGAGGGAGGGAGGGTGGGAGTGGGTGGCCCTGCTGTTAGTGTTAGTGTAGGTGGAGAGGGGGTCATGGTGAGGTGTCTGGAGGGAGTCAGTACACAGTGTTGTATCCATGCAGTGTTATTAGTGTGGCGGTGAAGTGGGGGGGGGGGGGAGAAAGAGGGAGAGAGAGAGAGAGAGACAGAGAGACAGAGACAGAGAGAGAAGGTGCTTCATGCGGCAGTGAGAGTGGTGGACCATGAGCCTTGTTCGGGGTCGGTGCTGTAACAGATATACAGTGAGTGTGAGGGAGCAGAGAGAGTACGGTGACCCTTATCCTGACAGAGCGGGGAAGGTTATTGATGCTTGTCCTGTATTGCTGGACATTTCTTCAGACCGCAGATACTGCACTGAGCTGGGTGGTGAGTTCAGACCATGCTCGGTGGGTCTGGTGGTGTCGCCCCCTTTGGGAAGAGAATGGTCCCCCTCTGTTCTAGACCATTCACCAGGGCCTCCGTGCCCCTGTTGACAAACCGTGGTGTAATTGTCCCTTATCTGCCAGGCTCGGGGTAAACTGTGCAGGGCAGCTCCAAACTGAGAAAGCTCAATCGTGTGCCCATTGGACTTTTAAAGACATCAGTGTCAGCGATCACAGAATATCCAGGGGCATCTGGGCGAAGGTGTGTACCTCCAGCCGTGAAGGACTCCATTTACAAAGCTGTAGAACAAATGCTCATCCAAAACTCTCCATCATCTGACCTCACACCAATATCTCTTTTTCACATCTTTCCTGGGAAGACAGGCTCTTGTTACAGGATGTTATCGAAGTGTCTACATTTCAGTATTCTGAAACCTGGGAACACATCCTTCCATGACACTGTCTCTTAGTCTCCCCCTCTCTGTCTATACACCAAGCCCCTCCCATGTGGTGATATTTAAATTGATTCCCTCGCCATCTCTCTCTGGCAGTGATGTTCACACCCATAGCACCCCCTTGTCAGGGCAACAATGGAGACATGGAGCTGTAAATGGGTGGGAGCTGTACATCCCGTCATTTCCAGCCCGGGCTGCAAGTTTCCCCACACTGGGCAGTGATCTAACACAGTGTTACTGAGCAACGCACTGGGGTGGTGTACACAGCCCGAACTGCTGGGAGGGTAACTGCTCCTGGGTTACAGATCAATGTATTGGGGTGGGGTACACAGCTCTACATTCTGGGAGGTTAACTGCTCCTGGGTTACAGATCAATGTACTGGGGAGGTGTAAACCGCCCTACCTTCTGGGAGGGTAACTGCTGGTTTGCAAATCAATTCACGGGTGATGACTGCACAGTTCCCTGTGCTGGTCAGACTATCTGGTTGAGGTTTATAGATACTGCAATGATGTGGTTTGTGTAGCTCCCCATGCTGGATGGATATTTGTTTCAGGTTCACACATTAGTGCCCTGCTGTGGTCTGCACAGCTCCCGTTGTGGGACAGAAATCTAGTCCGGGGTTATAGATCAATGCACTGCTGTGGTCTGCGCAGTGTTCCACTCTGGACAGATTGCTGGATTGTATTGACCAGTGTAATGGATGAATCTGGACAGATTGCTGAGTTGTACTGAGCAGTACACTGGCCTGGTCTACACAGTGTTCCACGGTGAACAGATATCTCCTCTGGGTGTAGGGTGTCTGGGCTGATTCTGTGAGGTGGATTGAGAATGTGGTATATCTAACCATTTCAGCTGATCTGGCAATGCCTTTAGTTCCCAGTCCTGTGATTGGACGCTCCATCTCTCACCCATTAATGTTACAGTGTGTCCAGGCACTTTACATGATGTTGGTGGGGTGGGGAGGGGGGAAAGGTGATGGACAGGTCAAGAGGATACCCGGAACGTTCTGTCCCCGACATTCTATAACTGACATTCCCCGGAACGTTCTGTCCCTGACATTGTTTGTGAACGGCCGGACGTCAGTGAATTGAGCAAACGATAAGATCCCGAGGGAAGAGATCGCGTTCCAGGGAGAAGGAGACACTGTTCCGAAGGCCCCTCGGACAGTTAAAGGGGTGAATACGTTTCCCCTGCGTTTACATTTCTGCATGACACAGGATCGACCACAATTTAGACCAAAATGCAGAAATTCCCAAACTCCGTTTGTCTTCAGGAAACTGGGAGAGAATCCTTCAGGACAGCAACGTTTACAACCTCCGTATTAGAAACTGGGAAGGAGTGACCTGTGTCTGCTCCCGAGTGATCGAGTGTGTGGGAATGTTCTAGAAACCATCTGTCCTTATGGATGTGTCTCTGTGTGTTTGGGGAGGGAGGGTTTCTTGTGGTTTATGTCACATTTTTGTCAGTAATTCCGACCTTCCCATTTGTTATTCCAGTTCCAATTATTTTAATAAAACCCTGAATACAGGGACACATTTGAAAATCTCACTGGGTCCCCGATCAAACGGGTCCCTTTGCCTCCAGGCTGATGGATAATGGGTTTGTTTTCCTTCCTCACAGTTAACGTAGTGACCATCTACGTCCTGCTTTATAAAGATTGTGGATTGTCTCCATGTGTCAGACGTTACCTGGGGGCCATGGCAGCGGCGGATCTCCTGGTCATTATCTTAGACCTGATATTGAGACACATTCCCATTGTTTATCGGGAACAGTTTTATTTCCTGAAGGACTCCGTCCCCGTGTGTAATATCCACGGTGTCCTGCTTTATGCAGCCACTGACTGCTCTGTCTGGTTCACCGTCACTTTCACCTTTGATCGGTTTGTGGCCATTTGTTGCCAGAAGCTGAAAAGTAAATATTGCAGTGAGAAAACGGTGACTGTGGTTCTGGAAACAGTGACTGTGCTGAGCTGTTTAAAGAACATTTCCTGGTATTTTATGCTCTCAGCTCGGTATCGGCTGGTGAACGTCCCCTGGTTTTGTGATGTAAAACTCGCTGTTCGATTATCCAGTGTCTGGGTAACAATCGAGTTCCTCCACCACATTCTAACCCCATGTGTCCCATTTCTCCTGATTCTGCTGCTCAATGTTCTCACCGTCAGACACATTTTAGTGACCAGCAGAGCCCGCAGGAGACTCCGCGCTCACACCAATGGGGACGCTCAGTCTGACACAGAAATGAGAAACCGAAAAAAATCCATCATTTTACTGTTTGTGATCTCGGCCAATTTCATCCTGTTATGGTCAACGTTTTTGCTGTATTATATATGGATCCGGATGTGGTATTTTGGGTATCATTCTGTGTTTCTTAATGGCTTTGTGCAGGAATTGAGCTTCATGCTGCAGCTCCTCAGTTGCTGCTCAAACACCGCGATTTATGCCGTGACCCAGACTAACTTCAGGCAGCAGCTGAAGAATGTGCTGAAATATCCCTTCACCCAAATCCATCCATCCATCAAATTCCCTCATTAATCAATCCATCCGGGATTTTCTCATTTCAGTTCAGTGTTTCAGCGATGGAGCAGCCTGTCGCTATGGTAATAGACTGAGGGTAGGGCTGTTTTGTCCATCCTTATCCCACAGAGGGGTTACAGGGAAACATTGCAATGTTTCTCACAACTCAGGGGCCAGTGAGAAAAGGCACCATCCCACTGACTGTATCCGTCACTTCCATTTGTAACCAATAAAAATGTTGATTAAAGCGTGCCGAGCAGCAGAGTGACCGATGTTGTTGTGTGTCTTTGTATTGGAGAAGCTGAGCTGGAGAGAGACAGACTCAGCCCCAAGTCCTGGTCCTCAGGGAAGGGGAGGGCACCGCGCCCTGAGCTCAGGAGCTGGGTTTAACTCACTCTTCCCCCACCCCGCCACTCCAACCTGGCCTCTCGATTTCCTCTCCCCTACTCTTTCTCTTCAATTTTCTTCCTCTCACTCACCACCTCTCCCTTTCACTCTACCTCGGTCGCCCTCTCTCTCTCTCACACACACACACACACACACACACCCCAACTCCGTTTTCTCCAGCTGCCTCCACTCTTCCCTTTCCCTCACCCTCACTCTCACTCTCACTCTCCTGCCGTCTCTGCCTCCCTCTAGCAAATCCATCTCTAGTCCATTTTCCCCTCCTCCCACATCTCAGCCTCCCCCAAACTCAGCCTCATCCCCATCCCTCCCGACCCCATCCCCCTGTCTCTGGGTTAGAGGGAAATGGAAGGACCAGGGAGACAGAGTGTGTCAGAGAGAGAGGGGGGGATGGACAGGAAGGAGAGAGATTCAGTCAGATAGAAACGGAGGGAGCTGGGGAGAGAGAGACACCAAGAGAGGGTAATCGAGTGGGAGAGAAGGTGGAGAGAGAGAGAGAGAAGGAGCATAAAGAGAGAGAGGAACAAGGGAGAGATAGGGTGAGGGAGGGAGAGAGAGACACAGGGGAGGAGATAATGAGAAACAGAGACGAGAGAGACACTGAGAGAAGTGCGAGGGAGGGGGAGAGAGAGAAAGGGGACAAGTCTTAGAGAGAGAGGGAAAAGGAGAGAGAAAGGGGACGAGGGAGACTGGGGGCCTGAGAGAGAGCGAAGAGGAGAGAGGGAAGAGAGACAGAGAGAAAGAGGGGTGAGAGAGTGAGGGGACGAGAGAGAGAGACAGAGGTGAGAGATAGAGTGAGGGGCAAAAAAAGTGGGGGGCAAGAGAGACAGAGGAGGCAAGAGAGACAGGGTCGAGAGACAGAGGGCTGCGAGAGAAAGAGGCAAGGGACAAGTTGAGCGAGAGAGAGTATGAGGGTGAGAGAGTGTGAGGGAGAGAGAGAGAGAGAGAGTGTGAGGGCAACAGAGAGTGGGCAAGACAGAGTTAGAGTATGTGAGAGAGTGATGAGGTGAGAGAGAGAGAGAAAGACGGGACAAGAGAGACAGAGGTGAGAGAGGGCGAGAGAGAGGAGGGCAAAAGAGAGAGAAAGAGGGGCAAGGAGGGGGTTTGAGAAAGAAGGAGCAAGAGACGGAGGCGGTAAGGGAGGGAGAAAGAGAAATGGGCAAGAGAGATTGAGGGGGGACGAGGGGGAGGGGGAGCAAAAGAGAAAGAAGAAGCAAGAGAGAGAGAAACAGGGTTAAAAAGAGAGAGGGAGGCAAAAGAGAGATAGAGAGGGTGAGAGACGCGGATCGAAAGGGCGGGGGCGAGGGAGAAAGAAAGGGGACGAGCGAGAGGTGGGAAGGGAGAAGAGGGAGAGAGGGACGGAGGTAGAGAGCGAAGGCAAGAAAGAGTGTGAGGGCAAGAAAGAGAGTGAAGGCAAGAGAGAGAGTCAGGTCAAGAAAGAGAACGAGGGCAAGAGAGAGAGTGTGATGGGCGGAGAGAGAGCACGAGAGAGAGAGAGAGAGAGAGATGGTGAGAGAGACGAGAGAGCGAGGAAGGGATTGACAGAGAGGGGGCAGGAGAGAGAGAGGGTGACAGCGAGAGCGCAAGGGCAAGAGAGGGCGAGACAGAAAGAGGGAGATAGGCAGCGAAAGAGGGAGGGAGGGAGAAAAGAAACGAGGGAGGGAGAATAAGGTCACAGAAGTGCCTCAGAGAGAGCGAGACAAAGAGATAGATAGAGAGGGGGGCACATGTGTTTGAAAGAGAGAGACAGGGAGAGTGAGAGAGAGATGGAGGGATGGAGAGAGAGAGAGGAAGGGTGAGAAGGAGAGAAGGGTGCCTGAGAGGGTTGTCGAGAAAGATAGTTGGGGGATATGCCGGTGTTGGGCATTTGGGGAGGGGCCGGTGTTGGATAGGGTTGGGGGAAGAGGCGGTGTTAAATTGGGCTGGGGGAGGGGCCTGTGTTGGACGGGGTTGGGGGAGGGAGTGGTGTTGGATGGGGTTGCGGGAAGGGGGAAGGGTTGGACAGTGTTGGGAGAGGGGGCATCATTGGATGGGGAGGCAAGGGGCAGTGTTGGACGGGGATGGGGAGGGGCAGTCTTGGTCTACGTTGGGGCAGGGGAGTGTTGGACAGGGCTGGGGAAGGGGGTGGTGTTGGACGTGGCTGGAGTGGGTGGATTGCTGGATGGAGTTGGGGAGGGTGCGGTGTAGGATAGGTTTGGGGAGTGGGTGGTGTTGGACCGGGTTGGGAAGGGGGGAGTGCTGGATGGGATTGGGGAGGGCGCGGTGTTGGACGGGGTTTGGGAGGGGGCGGTGTTGGATAGGGTTGGGGAGGAGGTTGTGTTAGATAGGCTTGGGGAGGGGGCGGTGTTGGAAAGGGTTGGGGGGCGGTGTTGGACAGGGTTGGGGAAGGGGGCGGTGTTCGATTGCTTTCGATGGGGTGCGGTGTTGGACGAGGATGGGGATGGGGTGGTGTTTGTCTGTGTTGGGGAGGGGGCGGTGTTGGACGGATTTGGTGCAGGGGGTGTTGGACGTGTTTGGGGGAGGGTGGCGTTGGACTGTGCTGAGCGAGGGCCCGGTGTTGGACGGCGTGGCGGGAGGGCGCGGTGTTGAACGAGGTTGTGTTGGGGGCGGTGTTGGTCTGTGTTGGGGAGGGGTCGGTGTTGGACGGGTTTGGGGATGGGGCTGTGTTGAACTGTGCTGGGGAGGGGGCGTTGTTGGACGGGGTTGGGGAGGGCGGCGGTTTTGGATGGGGTTGGAGAGGGTGTGGGTTGGACTGTGTTGGGGATTGGGCGGTGTTGGACTGCGTTGGGGATGGGGGCGGTGTTGGATTAGGTTAGAGAGGGTGTGCTGTGGAACTGGATTGGGGAGGGGCCGGTGTTGGACGGGGTTGCGGGGAAGGGGCGTCTTTGGATGGGGAGGGGAGGGCGCAGTGTTGGTCGAGCTTTGGGAGGGTGTGGTGTTGGACGGGTTGGGGTGTGGGGACGGAGTTGGATTGGGTTGGAGAGGGGGTGGTTTTGGACGGGGTTGAGGGAGGGGGCGGTGTTGGAAGGGGTTGTGGAGGGAGCGGTGCTGGACAGGTTTGGGGGAGGTGGTGGTGTTGGATGGGTTTGGGGGAGGGGTGGTGTTGGACGGGTTTGGGGAGGAGTGGTGTTGGACGGGTTTGGGGAGGGGGCACTGTTGGACGGGCTTGGGAGGAGGGTGCACTGTTGGATGCCGATGGAGAGTGGGCTCCATGTTGGACGGGGTCGGGTATGGGGCGGTTTTGGACGGGTTGGGTATGAGACGGTGCTGTACGGGGTTGCGGGAGGGAGCAGTGTCGGGCGAAATTGGGGGAAGAGGGTGGTGGTGGAAGGAGTTGGGGAGGGTGAGGTGTTGGAGGGCACAGGGGAGGGGACACTGTTGGATGGGTTTGGGAGTGGGTGAATTCATGGACGGGGTTGGGGGAGTGGGCACTATTGGACGGTTGTTGTGTGAGGGGGCAGTGTTGGACGTGTAGGGGAGGAGTGGTTTTGACGGGATTGGGGGAGCGCGCAGTGTTGGACGGGATTGGAGGACGGTGTGGTGTTTGACGGGGTTGTGTGACGTGGCGGTATTGGTCAGGTTTGTGGAGGGTGCAGTGTTGGATGGGGTTGCGTGAGGGCGTCATGTTGGATGGAGTGGTGGAGGGTGCAGTGTTGCAGGGGGTTGGGGAAGGGGCCGTGTTGGAATGTGTTGTGCGGAGCGAGCGATGGTGGACATGGTTGTGTGAGGGGGCGCTGTTGGACTGTGTTGAGGAAGGGCACGGTGTTGGACAGGGTTGCAGGAGGGCATGGAATTGGACGGGTTTGGGGTGGTGGCGGTGTTGGACTGTGTTAGGAAGGGGGCGGTGTTGAAATGTGTTGTCGGAGGGGGCGGTGTGGATGGGTTTGGGGAGGGGGCGGTGTTGGACGGGGTTCGGGGAGGGGGCAGTGTTGCATAGATTTGGGTGATGGGGCAGTTTTAGACTGCATTGGGGAAGGGGCAGTGTTGGACTGTGTTGAGGAGGGGGCGGTGTTGGATGGGGTTGTGGTAAGGGGGTGGGGTTGGACGGTATTGGGGAGGGGGCAGGGTATGACTGTGCTGAGGGAGGGCGCGGTGTTGGACGGGGTTGCAGGAGGGCGTGGAATTGGACGGGGTTGGGGTGGGGGCGGTGTTGGACTGTGTTGGGGAGGGGGCGGTGTTGGACAGGGTTGGGGAGGGGGCAGTGTTGGACAGGGTTGGGGATGGAGTGGTGTTGGACTGCATATGAAAGGGGGCAGTGTCAGACTGGGTTGGGGAGGGGGCGGTGTTGGATGGGGTTGGGGTGAGGCGATGGTGTTGGACAGGTATGGGGGAGGGGGTGGTATTGAACTGTGTTGAGTGATGGTGCGGTGTTCGATGGGGTTGCAGGAGGGCGCGGAATTGGATGGGGTTGGGGTGGTGGGGGTGGTGTTGGACTGTGTTGGGGATGGGGGCGGTGTTAGATGGGGTTGAGGGAGGGGGCCGTGTTGGACGGGATTGAGGGGTGGGGGGCGATGTAGTACGGGGTTGGGGAGAGGGTCGGTGTTGGACAGAGTTGGGGTGGTGGAGGTGTTGGACAGGGTTGGGGAGGGGAGCGGTGTTGGATGGGTTTGGGGACGGGGTGGTGTTAGACGGAGTTTGGGAGGTGGCGGCGTTGGACAGGGTTGGGGAGGTGGTCGTTGTTGTGGAGTGGGTCGGTGTTGGACGGTGTTGGGGGCGTGGCTGTGATGGACTGTGTTGGGGATGGGGAGGAGGTGGTGTTGAACGGGGTTGGGGAGGGGGAATGGGCGGTGTTGGACGGGTTTGGGGTTGAGGTGGTGTTGGACGTGGTTGGGGAGGGGGCGGTGTTGGACAGGGTTGGGGTTGGGTGCGCTGTTGGACGGGGTTGCGGAGGGGGTCGGTGTTGGACGGAGTTGGGGAGGGGGCAGTGTTGGACGAGGTTGGGGAGGGGAGCGGTGGTGAACTGTGTTGGGGAGGGGGCGGTGTTGGACAGGGTTGTGAGAGGGGCGGTGTTGGACTGTGTTGGGGGAGGGTACGGTGTTGGACAGGGTTGGGGAGGGGGCGGTATTGAACGGGGTTGGGGATGGAGTGGTGTTGGACTGTGTTGGGGGAGGCGGCGGTGTTGGACTGCGTTGGAAAGGGGGCAGTGTCGGACTGGGTTCGACAGGGGGCAGTGTCGGTCTGGGTTGGGGAGGGGGGCGGTGTTGGACAGGGTTTGGGAGGGGGTGGTGTTGGATGGGGTTGCGGGGTGGGTGTGTCTTTGGAGGGGAGGGGGAGGGGCTGTGTTGGAAAGGTGGCGGTGTTGGACAGGGTAGGGAGAGGGGGCAGGGTTGGACGGGGGTGGGGGGAGTGGGGGCGATGTTGGACAGTGTTGGGGACGGGTGCGGTGTTGGATAGTGTTGGGGACGGGGCCGGTGTTGGACCGTGTTGGGGGAAGGGGGCAGTGTTGGACGGGGTTGGAGGGTGGGGGGCGTTGTTGGTCGGGGTTGGGGAAGGGGTCGGTGTTGGATGGGGTTGGGGAGGGTGGTAAGTGTGGGACAGTGTTGGGAGTGCGGGGCTATGTTGGAATGGGTTGGGGAGGGGGAGGGGGCGGTGTTGGACGGGGTTGGGGAGGGGGATGGGATGGTGTTGGACGCGGTTGAGGAGGGGATGGTGTTGGACTTGTTTGGGGAGGGGACGGTGTTGGAAGGGATTGGGTAGGGGCTGTGGTGTACGGGGTTGGTGTGAGGGTGCGGTGTTGGACTGTGTTGGGGGAGGAGGTGTTGTTGGACGGGGAGAGGGAAGGGGCGGTGTTGGACGTGTTTGGGAAAGGGCGGTGTTGGACGGGGTTGGGGAGGGGGCAGTGTTGGACGGGGTTGGTTTGAGGGTGCGGTGTTAGACGAGGTTGGGGAGGGGGCTGTGTTGGACGGGGTAGGTTTGAGGGTGCGGTGTTAGACAAGGTTGGGGAGGGGGCTGTGTTGGACGGGGTTGGGGAGGGGGTGGTGTGGCCAGGGTTGGGGAGGGGTGCGGTGCTGGACTGTGTTGGGTAGTGGGGGGTTTTGGGCAGGATTGGATAGAGGTGGCAGTGTTGGATGGGGAGAGGGAAGGGGGCGTTGTTGGACGGGGTTGGGGAGGGGGTTGGTGTTGGACGGAGTTGTGGGAGGGGGTGGTGATGAATGGGGCTAAGCGAGGGGTTGGTGCAGGACGGGGTTAGGGAGGGGGCGGTGTTGGAAGGGGTTGGGGAGGGGACGGTGTTGGACGTGGTTGGGGAGGGGGCAGGGTTGGATGGGGTTGAGGAGAGGAGCCGTGGTGGATGGGTTTGGGGAGGGACAGTGTTGGACAGGGTTGCGGGAGGGTGTGGTGCTGGACAGGGTTGGGAAGGGGGCGGTGTTGGACGTGGTTGGGGGAGGGGGCAGTTTTTGATGAGGATGGGGAGGGGACGGTGTTGGACGGAGTTGGGGGAGGGAGCGGTGTTGGACGTGGTTGGGGGAAGGGACTGTGTTGGACTGGGCTGGGGAGGGGGTGGTGTTTGACGAGGTTGCGGTAGAGGGCGGTGCTGGACTGTGTTGGGAGAGGGATCCGTATTCTACTGGGTTGGGGGAGAGGGCGTCGTTGAAAGAGAAGGGGGGCGGTATGCGAGTTGGACGCAGTTGGAGGAGGTGGATTAAGCAAGGGGCGTGTGTGGATGGCAGTGAGGGTCAGGCTGGGGGCGGTGTGTGGAGGGCAGTGTGGGTCAGGCTGGGGTGGTGCGTGGACGGCAGTAAAGGTCAAGCTGGGGGCCGTGAGTGGAATGCAGTGAGCGTCAGGCTGGGGGCAGTGTTTGGACGGCGGTGAGGGTCAGGCTGGGGTGGTGCGCGGACGGCAGTGAAGGTCAAGCTGGGGGCCGTGAGTGGACGACAGAGAAAGGTCAGGCTGGGGACGGTGTGTGGACAGTGGTGAGGTGCAGGCTGGGGGTCGTTGTTTGGGCTGCAGTGATGGTCTGGTTGGGGGCGGTGTTGGGAGACAGGCTGGGGGCGGTGTGCGGATGACAGTGAGGGTCAGGCTGGGGATGGTGTGTGCAATGCAGTGAGGGCCAGGCTGGGGGCAGTGAGGGTCAGGCTGTGGGATGTGTTGTACAGCCATGTGGGTCTGACAGCGAACAGCGTTGGACAGTCGCGGGGATCAGGCTGGGGCAGTGTTGGACCGTGGTGAGTGTCAGGCTGGAGGGGGGTATGTGGAGAGTGATGGCTGTTAGGCTGAGGCCAGTTTGTGGACGGCAGTGTGGGTCAAGCTGGGGTCGGTGTGTGGACGGTGGTGAGGGTCTGGCTGGGGGCATTGTTGGACGGAGGTGAAGTCAGGCTAGGGGCAGTGTTGGACGGAGGTGAAAGTCAGACTAGGGGTGGAATTGAACGGAGGTGAAAGTCAATCTGGGGATGGTGTTGGACGGAGGTAATAGTCAGGGTGGAGGTGGAGTTGGATGAGGGCGAGGTTCATGCTCGGGGCACTGTGTGGGCAGCGGTGAGTGTCAGGCTGGAGGCAGTGTGTGAACAGCGGTGAGGGTCAGGCTCTGGGCGATGTTGGACAGCGGTGGGGCCTGACAGCGAACTGAGTTGAACAGCGGTGGGCGATCAGGCTGGGGATGGTGTTGGACCACGGTGAGATTCAGTTTGAGGGCGGTGTGTGGATGGGGGTGATGGTCAAGTTGGGGGCGGTGTGTGGACTGTGGTGAGGGCCTGGCTGGGGGCAGTGTTGGATGGCAGTGAGGGTCAGGCTGGGGGCAGTGTGTGGATGGTGGTGAAAGTCAGGGTAGGGGCAGTGTTGGACAGAGGTGAAAGTCAGGCTGGGGATGGAGTTGGATGACGGTGAGGTTCAGCCTCGGGGCACTATGTGGGCAGCGGTGAGTGTCAGGCACGAGGTGGTGAATGGACGATGGTGAGGGTCAGGCTGGAGGTGGTGTGTGGACGGTGGTGAGGATCAGGCTGGGGGCGGTGTGTGGACAGCAATGAGGGTCAGGCTGGAGGCGTTGTGTGGATGGTGGTGCTTTTCAGGCTAGGGACGGTGTGTGGACAGTGGTGAGGGGCAGGCAGGAAGCGGCGTGTGGACAGCGGTGAGTGTCAGGCTCGGGGCAGTGTGTCGGCGGCGGTGAGGGTCAGGCCGGAGCCGGGATGTGGATGGTGGAGAGGGTCAGGCTGGGATGTTTTGTGGACGGCAGTGATGGTCAGGGAGGGGGCGGTGAGTGGATGGCAGTCAGGTTCAGGTTGTGGCTGGTGTGTGGGTGGTGGTGAGGGTCAGGCTGGGGGCGGTGTTTGTGCTGCAGTGATGGTATGGCTGGGGGCGGTGAGTTTCAGGCTGGGGGCGGTGTGTGGGCTGTGGTGAGGATCATGCTGGGGGCTGTGTTTGGGCTGCAGTGATGGTCTGGCTGGGGGCGGTGTTGGGAGTCAGGCTGGGGGCTGTGTTGGAGGTTGGTGAGAGTCAGGCTGTGGGCGGTGTGCGGATGACAGTGAGGGTCAGGATGGGGACGGTGTGTGTATGGCTATGAGGATCAGGCTGTGGGCCCTGTCTAGACTGCAGGGAGGGCCAGGCTGGGGGGGCAGTGAGGGTCAGTTTGTGGGCGGTGTTGTACAGCCATGAGGGTCTGACAGGAATGGCGTTGGACAGTGGTGGGGTTCAGGATGGGGTCGGCGTTGGACCGCGGTGAGAGTCAGACTGGATTGGTGTTGGACGGTGGTGGCTGTCAGGCTGAGGGTGGTTTGTGGACAGCAGTGAGGGTCAGGCTCTGGATGGTGTTCGACAGCGGTGGGGCCTGACAGGGAATGGTGTTGGACCATGCTGAGGGTCTGGCTGTGGCGGAGTGTGGACGGTGGTGTGGGTCAGGCTGGAAAAGTGAGAGTCAGGCTGGGGCTGATGTTGGACCGAGGTGAGTGTCAGTCTGGGGGCAATGTTGGACGGCAGTGAGGGAAAGGCTGGGGCAGTGTGTGGCCGGCAGTGAGGGTCAAGCTGGGAGTGGTGTTCTACTGGGGTGAGGATCAGGCTGGGAACTGCGAGTGTCAGGCTGAGGGTGGTGTGTGGACGACAGTGAGAGACAAGCTGGGGGCAGTGTGTGGACAGCAGTGAGGGTCAGGTTCGGCGCGGTGTTGGACTGTGGTGAGGGTCAGGTGGGGGCGGTGTGTGGATTGCAGTGAGTCAGTCTGAGAGCAGTGAGGGTGAGGCTTGGGGCAGTGTTGGACATCAGTGAGGGTCAGGCTGGGAGCGGTGAGGGTCAGTCTGTGGGTGGTGCGTGGATGGCGGTGAGGGACAAGCTGTGGGCGGTGAGGGTCAGGCTGGGAGGAGTGTGTGGACTGTCGTGAGTGTCAGACTGGGGACTGTGTGTGGACGGCAGAGAGGGTTACGCTGGGATCAGTGTGTAGACGACGGTAAGGGTCAGGTGAGGGACGGTGTGTAGAGAGCAAGAGGGTCAGCCTTGGGGTGTGAGGGTCAGATTATAGGCGATGTTGTACAGTGGTGGTGTTCTGACAGGAAATGGCGTTGGAAAGTGGTGAGGTGCAGGCTGGGAACAGTGTGTGGATAGCGGTGAGGGTCAGGCTGGGGGGCGGTGTGGCAGCATTAAGGTTCAGACTGGGAGCGGTGTCAGACAGTGGTGAGGATCAGGCTGGTGGCAGTGTGTGGACCGCGGTGAGGGTCAGGCTGGGTTCGGTGTTGGACATTGGTGAGGGTCATGCTGGTGCGGGTGTGTGGATTGCGGTGAGGGTAAAGCTGGGGGCGGTGTGTGTATGGTGGAGAGTGTCTGGCTGGGGGCAGTGTTGGACAGCAGTGAGAGTCAGGCTGGGGGTGGTGTTGGATGGCGAAGTCAGGCTGGGGGCGGTGTTGTACTGAGGTGAAAGTCAGGGTAGGGGCAGTGTTGGACGGAGGTGAAAGTCAGGCTGGGGGCGGAGTTGGACGAGGGTGAGGTTCAGCCTCGGGGCACTGTGTGGGCAGCGGTGAGTATCAGGCAGGAGGCGGTGCGTGGACGGCGTTGAGCGTATGGCTGGAGGCGGTGTGTGGATGGCGGTGAGGGTCAGGCTGGGGGCGGTGTATTGACAGCAGTGAGGGCCCGGCTGGAGGCGATGTGAGGACGGCGGTGCGTTTCAGGCTGGGGACGGTGTGTGGACAGTGGTGAGGTGCAGGCAGGAAGCGGTGTGTGGACGGCGGTGAGTGTCAGGCTCGGGGCAGTGTGTCAGCGGCGGTGAGGGTCAGGCCGGAGCCGGGATGTGGATGGTGGAGAGGGTCAGGCTGGGATGTTTTGTGGACGGCAGTGATGGTCAGGGAGAGGGCGGTGAGTGGCCGGCAGTCAGGTTCAGGTTGTGGGTGGTGTGTGGGGGATGGTGAGGGTCAGGCTGGGGGCGGTGTTTGTGCTGCAGTGATGGTCTGGCTGGGGGCGGTGAGGTTCAGGCTGAGGGCGGTGTGTGGGCTGCAGTGATGGTCTGGCTGGGGGAAGTGTTGGTAGTCAGGCTGGGGGCTGTGTTGGAGGTTGGTGAGAGTCAGGCTGTGGGCGGTGTGCGGACGACAGTGTGGGTCAGGCTGGGGATGGTGTGAGCACGGCTTTGAGGATCAGGCTGTGGGCCCTGTCTAGACTGCAGTGAGGGTCAGTTAGTGGGCGGTGTTGTACAGCCATGGGGGTCTGACAGGAACGGCGTTGGACAGTGGTGGGGATCAGAATGGGGTCGGTTTTGGACCGTGGTGAGTAAGGCTGGCGGCGGTTTGTGGACGGTGGTGGCTGTCAAGCTGAGGGTGGTTTGTGGACAGCAGTGAGGGTCAGGATCTGGACGGTGTTGGACAGCGGTGGGGCCTGACAGGGAACAGTGTTGGACCGCACTGAGGGTGTGGCTGTGGCGGAGTGTGGATAGTGGTGTGGGTCAGGCTGGAAGCAGTGAGAGTCAGGCTGGGGCTGGTGTTGGACCGAGGTGAGTGTCAGTCTGGGGGCAGTGTTAGACGGCAGTGAGGGTCAGACTGGGGGCGATGTTGGACTGGGGTGAGGGTCAGGCTGGGAGTGGCGAGGGTCAGGCTGAGAGTGGTGTGTGGACAACAGTGAGAGACAAGCTGGGGGCAGTGTGTTGACAGCAGTGAGGGTCAGGTTAGGCGTGGTGTTGGACTGTGGTGAGGGTCAGGCTGGGGGCGTGTGTGGATTGCAGTGAGAGTCAGGCTGGGAGCAGTGAGGGTCAGGCTGGGAGCAGCGAGGGTCAAGTTTGGGGCAGTGTTGGAGAGCAGTGAGGGTCAGGCTGAGGGCGGTGTTGGACTGGGGTGAGTGCCAAGCTGGGAGCTGTGAGGGACAGTCTGTGGGTGGTGCGTGGATGACGGTGAGGGTCAGGCTGCGGGCGGTGAGATTCAGGCTGGGGGCGGTGAGGGTCAGGCTGGGAGTTGTGTGTGGCCTGTCTTGAGTGACATACTGGGGACTGTGTGTGGACGGCGGTAAGGGTCAGGCTAGGGACAGTGTGTAGAGAGCAAGATGGTCAGCCTGGGGGTGTGAGGGTCAGACTATGGGCGATGTTGTACAGTGGTGGTGTTCTGACAGGGAACGGCGTTGGACAGTGGTGAGGTGCAGGCTGGGAGCAGTGTGTGCACGGAGGTGAGGGTCAGGCTGGGGGGCGGTGTGGCAGCAGTAAGGTTCAGGGTGGGTGCAGTGTCGGATAGTGGTGAGGATCAGGCTGGGGGCAGTGTTTGGACCGCGGTGAGACAATAGACAATAGACAATAGACAATAGACAATAGATGCAGGAGTAGGCCATTCAGCTCTTCGAGCCTGCACCGCCATTCAATATGATCATGGCTGATCATTCCCAATCAGTATCCTGTTCCAGCCTTATCTCCATATCCCTTGACTCCACTATCTTTAAGAGCTCTATCCAATTCTTTCTTAAATGAATCCAGAGACTGGGCATCCACTGCCCTCTGGGGCAGAGCATTCCACACAGCCACCACTCTCTGGGTGAAGTAGTTTCTCCTCATCTCTGTCCTAAATGGTCTACCCCGTATTTTTAAGTTGTGTCCTCTGTTCGGCACTCCCCCATCAGCAGAAATATGTTTCCTCCTGCCAGAGTGTCCAATCCTTTCATAATCCTTTACGTTTCAATCAGATCCCCTCTCAGTCTTCTAAACTCAAGGGTATACAAGCCCAGTCGCTTCAGTCTTTCCGTGTAAGGCAATCCTGCCATTCCAGGAATTGACCTCGTGAACCTACGCTGCACTCCCTCAATAGCCAGAATGTCTTTCCTCAAATTTGGAGAACAGAACTGTACACAGTACTCCAGGTGTGGTCTCACCAAGGCCCTGTACAGCTGCAGAAGCACCTCTTTGCTTCTATACTCAATCCCTCTTGTTATGAAGGCCAGCATACTATTAGCCTTCTTCACGACCTGCTGTACCTGCATGCTTGCCTTCATTGACTGGTGGACAAGAACACCCAGATCTCTCTGAACAGCCCCTTTACCTAATTTGATACCATTGAGGTAGTAATCTGCCTTCCTGTTCTTGCCACCAAAGTGGATAACCATACATTTATCCACATTAAACTGCATCTGCCATGCATCTGCCCACTCACCCAACTTGTCCAGGTCACCCTGTAATCTCCTAACATCCTCATCACATTTCACCCTACGACCCAGCTTTGTATCATCAGCAAATTTGCTAATATTATTGCTGATACCATCTTCTATATCAGTTACATATATTGGAAAAAGCTGCGGTCCCAGCACGGATCCCTGCGGTACCCCACTGGTCACTGCCTGCCATTCCGAAATGGAGCCGTTAATCACTACCCTTTGTTTCCGATTAGCCAACCAATTCTCTATCCAATCTAGTATTTTGCCCCCAATACCGTGCGCCCTAATTTTACTCACTAACCTCTTGGGTGGGACTTTATCAAAAGCTTTCTGAAAGTCCAGGTACACTACATCCACTGGATCTCGCTCGTCCATCTTCCGAGTTACATCCTCAAAAAATTCAAGAAGATTAGTCAAGCATGATTTCCCCTTCATAAATCCATGCTGACTCTGTCCTATCCTGTTATTATTATCCAGATGTGCCGTAATTTCATCCTTTATAATAGACTCCAGCATCTTTCCCACCACTGAGGTCAGACTAACTGTTCTATAATTTCCTGCTTTCTCCCGCCCACCCTTCTTAATAAGTGGCACAACATTAGCCGCCCTCCAATCCTCAGGAACCGACCCCGATTCTATTGAACTCTGGAAAATAATCACCAGCGCATCCACGATTTCCCGAGCCACCTCCTTCAGTACCCTGGGAAGCAGGCCATCAGGTCCCGGAGACTTATCAACCTTCAGACCTAACAGTCTCTCCAACACCAAATCCTGGCAAATATAAATTCCCTTAAGTTCAGGTCCTTCAGCCACTGTTACCTCAGGGAGATTGCTTGTGTCTTCCCCAGTGAACACAGATCTGAAGTACCCATTTAATTCCTCTGCCATTTCTTTGTTCCCAGTAATATATTCCCCTGTTTCTGTCTTCAAGGGCCCAATTTTTGTCCAACCATTTTTTTGGCTTGGACATACCTAAAAAAGCTTTTACTATCCTCCTTTATATTCTTGGCCAGTTTACCTTCGTACCTCATTTTTTCTCTGCGTATTTCCTTCTTACTAATCCTCTGTTGTTCTTTAAAAGCTTCCCAGTCCTCAGTTTTCCCACTTATCTTCGCTAAGGGTAAGGCTGGGATCTGTGTTGGACATTGGTGAGGGTCATGCTGGTGCGGGTGTGTGGATTGCGGTGAGGGTCAAGCTGGGGGCGGTGTGTGGACGGTGGTGAGGGTCTGGTTGGAGGTGGTGTTGGACGGCAGTGAGAGTCAGGCTGGGGGCTGTGTTGGATGGAGGTGAAAGTCAGGCTGGGGGCGGAGTTGGACGAGGTTGAGGGTCAGGCTCGGGGCATTGTGTGGGCAGCAGTGAGAGTCCGTCTGGAGGCAATGTGTGGACGGCGGAGAGGGTCAGGCTGTGGACGGTGTGTGCACGGCTATGAGGGTCATGCTGGGGGCCCTGTGTGGACTGCAGTGAGGAACAGGCTGGGAGAAGTGAGGATCAGGCTGTGGACGGTGATGTACAGCCATGGGGGTTTGACAACGAAAGGCATTGGACAGTGGTGGGGATCAGGATAGGGATGGTGTTGGACCGCATTGAGTGTCAGGCTGGGTCTGGTGAGGGTCACGCTGTGGGCAGTGTTGGACAGCGGTGGGGCCTGATAGACAACGGAGTTGAACAGCAGTAGGCGATCAGGCTGGGGGACAGTGAGGGTCAGGCTGGGGCCGGTGGGTGGTCAGCGGTGAGGGTCAGGCTTGTGACAGTGTGTGGACAGCAGAGATTGTCAGGCTGAGGGCGGTGTGTGGACGGCAGTGAGGGTCAGGCTCGGTGCGGTGAGGGTCAGGCTCTGGGCGGTGTTGGACAGTGGTGGGGGCTGACAGGGAATGGAGTGGAACAGCGGTGGATGAACAGGCTGGGGTTGGTGTTGGACCGCGGTGAAGGTCAGGCTGGGGGCGGTGTGTGGACGGCAGTGAGGGTCAGGCTCGGTGCGGTGAGGGTCAGGCTCTGGGCGGTGTTGGACAGTGGTGGGGGCTGACAGGGAATGGAGTGGAACAGCGGTGGATGAACAGGCTGGGGTTGGTGTTGGACCGCGGTGAAGGTCAGGCTGGGGGCGGTGTGTGGACGGCAGTGAGGGTCAGGCTCGGTGCGGTGAGGGTCAGGCTCTGGGCGGTGTTGGACAGTGGTGGGGGCTGACAGGGAATGGAGTGGAACAGCGGTGGATGAACAGGCTGGGGTTGGTGTTGGACCGCGGTGAAGGTCAGGCTGGGGGCGGTGTGAGCATGGCAATGAGGATCAGGCTGGGTGTGGTGTGTGGATGGCAGTCAGGGTCAGGCTGGGGACGATGTGTGGACAGCGGTGATGGTCAGGTAGGGGGAGGTGTTGAACTGCGGTGATTTTCAGGCTGAGGGCGGTGAGTGGACGGCAGTGAGGGTCAGGCTGTGTGTGGTGAGGGGCAGGCTCTGGGCGATGTTGGACAGTGGTGGGGCCTGACAGGGAATGCAATTGAACAGCGGTGGGCGATCAGACTGGTGATGAATTTGGACCGCGGTGAGGGTCAGGTTTGGGACAGTGTGTGGACGGCGGTGATGGTCAAACTGGGGACAGTGTGGCCGGTGGTGACGGTCTGGCTGGTGGCGGTGTTGGACAGCAGGGAGAGTCAGGCTTGGGGCAGTGTTGGACGGCAGTGAGGGTCAGGCTGGGGGCGGTGTTGGACGGCAGTGAGGGTCAGGCTGGGGGCAGTGTTGGATGGAGGTGAAAGTCAGGCAGGGAGCCGAGTTGGATGAGGGTGAGGTTCAGGTTCGGGGCAGTGTGTGGACAGCGGTGAGGGTCAGGCTGTGGTGGTGTGCAGATGGCAGTGAGGGTCAGGCTGTGGGTGGTGTGTGGACAGTGGTGAGGGTCAGGCTGGGGGCGGTGTGTGGATGGCAGTGAGGGCCAGGCTGGGGGTGGTGTGTGGTTGGCAGAGAAGGTCAGGCTGAGGGCCGTGTGTGGAGGGCAGAGAAGGTCAGGCTGGGGACGGTGTGTGGAGAGTGGTAAGGTGCAGGCTGGGAGCAGTGTGTGGACGGCGGTGAGTTTCAGTCTGGGGCTTTGTTTGGGCTGCAGTGATGGTCTGTTTGGCGGCGGTGTTTGGAGTCAGGCTGGGGGCGGTGTTGGAGGGTGGTGAGGCTCAGGCTGGGGGCGGTGTGCGAACGACAGTGAGGGTCAGGCTGGGGATAGTGTGTGCACTGCAGTGAGGGCCAGGCTGGGGGCAGTGAGGACCAGGCTGGGGGCCGTGAGAGTTAGGCTGGGGGCAGTGAGGATCACATTGGGGTAGTGAGGGTCAGGCTGTGGGCTGTGTTGTACAGCCATGTGGTCTGACAGGGAACGGCATTGTACAGTGTTGGGAATGAGGCTGGGGACAGTTTTGGACCGTGGTGAGTGTCAGGATGGGGACGGTGTGTGGACAGTGGTGAGGGTCAGGCTGTGGACGGTGTGTGGACAGTGGTGAGGGTCAGGCTGTGGACGGTGTGTGGACGGTCGTGGCTGTCAGGCTGAGGGCAGTTTGCGAACGGCAGCGTGGATCAGGTTGGGGGTGGTGTGTGGACGGGGGTGATGGTCAAGCTGGGGGCGGTGTGTGGACATTGGTGAGGGTCTGGCTGGGGGCGGTGTTGGACGGCAGTGAGTGTCAGGCTGGATTGGTGTTGGACGGAGGTGAAGTCAGGCTGGGGGCAGTGTTGGACGGAGGTGAAAGTCAGACTAGGAGTGGTATGGGACGGAGGTGAATGTCAGGCTGGGGACGGTGTTGGACGGAGGTGAAATTCAGGCTGGGGGCGGAGTTGGATGAAGGTGAGGTTCAGGCTTGGGGCACTGTGTGGGTGGCATTGAGTGTCAGGCTGGCAGCGGTGTGTGTACGGCAGTGAGGGTCAGGCTCGTGGTAGTATGTGCAAGGCGGTGAGGGTCAGGCTGGCGGCGGTGTATTGACGGCAGTGAGGGTCAGTCTGGGGCATTGTGTGTAAGGCAGAGAAGGTCAGGTTGGGGGCCGTGTGTGGACGGCAGTGCGGTTCAGGCTGGGGACGGTGTGTGAACAGTGGTGACGTGCAGGCTGGGAGCGGTGTGTGGACGGTGGTGAGGGTCAGGCTTGGGGCAGTGTGTCAGCGGCGGTGAGGGTCAGGCCGGAACCGTGGTGTGGATTGTGGTGAGAGTCAGACTGGGATGGTTTGTGGACGGCAGTGAGGATCAGGCAGGGGGCCGTGTGGTGGATGGTGGTAAGGGTCAGGCTGGGGGTGGTGTGTGGACTGCAGTGATGTTCACTCTGGGGGCTGTGTATGAACCGCGGTGAGGTTCAGGATGGGGACAGTGCGTGGACAGTGCGTGGACAGTGGTGAAGTGCAGGCTGGGAGCGGTGTGTGGCCTGTGGTGAGGGTCAGGTTGGGGGCAGTGTGTGGAGGGCAGAGATGGTCAGGTGACGGTGAGTGTACAGTGGTGAAGTTCAGGCTGGGGACGGTGTGTGGAGGTGGTGAGGGTCAGGCTTGGGGCAGTGTTTCGCGGTGGTGAGGGTCAGGCTGGAGGCAGTGATGGTCAGGGTGGGGGCAGTGAGTGGACGGCGGTAAGGTTCAGGCTGTGGGCAGTGTGTGGACGGCAGAAAAGGTCAGGCTGGGGATGGTGTGTGGACGGCAGTGAGGGTCAGGCTGGGGGCGGTGTTGGATGGCTGTGAGTGAAAGGCTGGGGTGGTGTGTGGACGGCAGTGAGGGTCAGGCTGGGGGCGGTGTTGGACTGGGGTGAGGGTCAGGCTGGGAGCGGCGAGGGTCAGGCTGACGGCGGTGTGTGGATGACAGTGAGGGTCAGGCTGGGGGCTGTGTTGGACTGGGGTGAATATCAGGCTGGGAGCAGCGAGGGTATGACTGGGGGCGTTGTGTGGACTAAAGTGAGAGACAAGCTGGTGGCGGTGTGTGGACAGCAGTGAGGGTCAGGCTAGGCGCATTGTGTGGATGGCGGTGAGGGTCAGTCTGGTGGTGGTGTGTGGACGGCAGTGATAGTCAGGCTGGGAGCAGTGAGGGATAGTCTGGGGGCAGTGTTGGTCGGCAGTGAGGGTCAGGCTGGGGGCTATGTTGGACTGGGGTGAGGGTCAGGCTGGGATTGGCGAGGGTCAGACTGTGGGCGGTGTGTGGATGGCGGTGAGGCTCAGGCTGGGGATGATGTTGGACTAGGGTGAGGGGCAGGCTGGGGACACTGTGCGGACAGCGGTGAGGGACGAGCGGGGGGGGGCGATGAGTAGATAGCAGTGAGGGTCAGACTGGGGGCGGACTTTGACTTGGGTGAGGGTCAGGCTGGGAGCGGTGTTGAACAGCAGTGATGTTCAGACTAGGCGCGATTTTGGACTGGGGTGAAGGTCAGGCTGGTGGGGATGTGTGGATCGTGGTGAGGGTCAGACTGGGGGTAGTGTGAGGACTACAGTGAGAGTCAGGCTGGGAGCAGTGAGGGTCAGGCTGTGGGCAGTGTTGGACCGCAATGAGGGTCATGCTGGAGACGGCGTTGGACTGGGGTGAGGGAAGGATCAGGCTGGCAGCGGTGAGGGTCATGCTGGCAGTGGTGTGTGGGTGGCAGAGAGGGTCAGGCTGGAGGCGGTGTATGGACGGCAGTGAGGTTCAGGCTGGGACTGTGTGTGGACAGCTGAGAGGGTCAGCCTGGGGGCAGAGGGGGTCACGCTTGGGGCAGTGTGTTGATGGCGGTGAGGGTCAGACTGGGGACATTGTGTGGACGGCCATGAGGGTCAGGCATGAGTGAGTTTGTGGACGGCAGTTAGGGTCAGGTTGGGTACGGGTGTTTGGACGGCTGAGGGGGTCGGCCTGGGGGCAGTGAGGGTCAGACTGCGGGCGGTGTGCAGATGGCGGAGAGGGTCAGGCTGGGGGCGGTGTGTGGACGGTGATGAAGGTCAGGCTGTGGGCGGTGTCTGGACGGCAGTGAGGGTCAGGTTTGGGCTGCTGCATGGACGGCGATGAGGGTCAGGCTGGAGGCGATGTGTGGACGGCGGTGAGGCTCAGGCTGGGGGCAGTGTTGTTCGGCGGTGAGGGTTAGGCTGGGGACGATGTGTGGGACAGAAGTGAGGGATCGGCTGGGGCGGTATGTGGACCGCAGTGAGGGTCAGGTTGGGGGAGGCGCTTGACTGGGGTGAGGGTCAGGGTCTGGCTGGGAGCGGTGAGGGTCAGGCTTGGGACGGTGTATGTACAGCGTAGAGGGTCAGGCTGGGGGCGGTGTGTGGACGGTGGTGAGGGTCAGGATAAGGAGGTGTTGAACAGCACTAAGGGTCAGGCTGGGGGCGGTGCGTGGACGACAGTGAGCTTCAGTATGGGGGCTGTGAGGGTCAAGCTGTGGGCGGTGTTGTACAGCGGTGGGGGTCTGAAAGGGAACGGCATTGGACAGTGAAAGTATCAGGCTGGGGACGGTATAGTGCCACGGTGAGGGACAGGCTAGTGGTGGTGTGTGGACAGCGGTGAGCGTCAGGCTGGGGGCAGTGTGTCGACGGCAGTGGGGGTCAGGCATGGGGTGGTGTGTGGATGGAGATGAGGGTCAAACTGGGGACTGTATGTGGACGGCTGTGAGGGTCAGGCTGGTGTTGGTGTGTGGACAGCTGTAAAGTTCAGGCTGGGTACAGTGTGTGGACGGCTGAGGGGGTCAGCCTGGGGGCAGTGAGGGTCAGGCTGGGTACAGTGTGTGGACGGCTGAGGGGGTCAGCCTGGGGGCAGCGAGGGTCAGGCTGGGTGCGGTGTGCGGACGGCGGAGAGGGTCAAGCTGGGGTCGGTGTCTGGATGGTGGTGAGGGTCAGGTTGGGAGCAGTGTTGTGGTGAGGGTTAGGCTAGGAGTGATGTGTGGACGGCAGTGAGGGACAGTCTGGGGGCAGTGAGCTGACGGCATTGAGGGCCAGGCTGGGTGCGGTGTTGGACTGGGTTGAGGGTCAGGCTGGAGGCGGTGAAGGTCAGGCTGGGGTGTTGTGTGGACAGCAGTGAGAGGTAGGCTGGGGCGGAGTGTGGACCGCAGTGAGGGTGAGGCTGGGTGTGGTGAGGGTCAAGCTCTGCGCAATGATGGACAGCGGTGGGGCCTGACAGGGAACAGAGTTGAACAGCAGTGGTCAATCAGGCTGGGGATGGAGTTGGACTGCGGTGAGGGTCAGGTTGGGGGCAGTGTGTGGACGGTGGTGAGGGTCAGGCTGGGGGTGGTGTTGGACAGAGGTGTAGTCAGGCTGGGGGTGGTGTTGGATGGAGGTGAAAGTCAGGCTAGGGGCGCTGTTGCACGGAGATGAAAGTCAGGCTGGGGGGGTGGAGTTGGACAAGGGTGAGGTTCAGCCTCGCGGCACTGTGTGGGCAGCGGTGAGTGTCAGGCTGGAGGCGGTGTGTGTACTGTAGTGAGGGTCGGGCTGGTGGCAGTTAGTGGCCGGTGTTGAGGGTCAGGCTTCGGGCGGTGTATGGATGGCAGAGAGGGTCAGGCTGGGGGCAGTGTGTGAATGGCGGTGAGGTTCAGGCCGGGGATGGTGCGTGGACGGTGGTGAAGTGCAGGCTGGGAGAGGTGTGTGGCCGGCGGTGAGGTTCAGGCTGGGGGCAGTGTGTGGAGGAGAGAGAAGGTCAGGCCGGGGGTGGTGTGTGGACGGGGGTGAGGGACAGGTTCGGGGCAGTGTGTCCGCAGTGGTGAGGGTCAGGCTGGGGGCGGTGATGGTCAGGGTGGGGGCGTTGAGGTTCAGGCTGGGGCAGTGTGTGAATGGCAGAAAAGGTCAGGCTGGGGACTGTGTGTGCAAGGCTATGAGGGCCAGGCTGGGGGCAGTGAGGGTCAGGCGGTGGGCTGTGTTGTACAGCCATGTGGGTCTGTCAGGGAATGGCGTTGGACAGTGTTGGGGATCAGGATGGGAACGGTGTTGGACCGCGGTGAGGGTCAGGCTGGGGGCGGTGTGTGGACAGTGGTGGCTGTCAGGCTGGGGCCAGTGTGTGGGTGGTGGTGAGGGTCAGGCTGTGGGCGGTGTTGGATGCAGGTGAAAGTCAGGCTGGGGGCAGAGTTGCACAAGGGTGAGGTTCAGGCTCGGGGCACTGTGTGGGCACCAGTATCAGGCTGGAGGCGGTGTGTGGACGGCGGTGAGGGTCAGGCTGTGGGCAGAGTATGGACGGCAGTGAGGGTCAGACTGGTGGCGTTGTGTGGACGAGAGAGAAGGTCAGGCTGGGGGCTGTGTGGTGGACGGCAGTGAGGTTTAGGCTGGGAGTGGTGTGTGGACAGTGGTGAAGTGCAGGCTGAGTGCGGTGTGTGGACGGTGGTGGCTGTCAGGCTGATGGAATTTTGTGGACGGCAGTGAGGGTCAGGCTGGGGACGGTGTGTGGACAGTGGTGAGGGTCAGACTGGGGACGGTGTGTGGACAGTGGTGAGGGTCAGACTGGGCACGGTGTGTGGGCGGTGGTGAGGGTCAGGCTGGGGACGGTGTGTGGGCGGTGGTGAGGGTCAGGCAGCGGACGGTGTGTGCGCGGTGGTGAGGGTCAGGCTGGGGACCCTGAGGTTCAGGCTGGGTGCCGTGAGGTGGATGGCGGTGAAGTTCAGGCTTGGGGTGGTTTGTGGACCGCAATGAGGGTCAGACTGGGGGCAGTGTGTGAAAGGCGGTGAGGTTCAGGCTGGAGAGTCAGGCTGGAGGTGATGTGTCGACGGCAGTGAGCCTCATGCTGGAGGCAGTATGTGGATGGCAGTGAGTGTCAGACTGGGGACTGTGTGTGGACAGTGGTGAGGGTCAGACTGGGGACGGTGTGTGGACAGTGGTGAGGGTCAGACTGGGCACGGTGTGTGGGCGGTGGTGAGGGTCAGGCTGGGGACGGTGTGTGGGCGGTGGTGAGGGTCAGGCAGCGGACGGTGTGTGCGCGGTGGTGAGGGTCAGGCTGGGGACCCTGAGGTTCAGGCTGGGTGCCGTGAGGTGGATGGCGGTGAAGTTCAGGCTTGGGGTGGTTTGTGGACCGCAATGAGGGTCAGACTGGGGGCAGTGTGTGAAAGGCGGTGAGGTTCAGGCTGGAGAGTCAGGCTGGAGGTGATGTGTCGACGGCAGTGAGCCTCATGCTGGAGGCAGTATGTGGATGGCAGTGAGTGTCAGACTGGGGACTGTGTGTGGACGGTGGTGAGGGTCAGGCTAGGGTTGATGTGTGGACGGCTGAGAGTGTCAGCCTGGGGACAGTGAGGGTCAGACTGGGGGCGGTGTCTGGACGGCAGTGAGCGTCAGTATGGGGGCTGCGACCATTAGGCTATTAGCGGTGTTGTACAGTGGTGGGGGTCTGACAGGGAATGGCGTTGGACAGTGCTGGTGTCAGGCTAGGCACAGTGTTGTGCCACGGTGAGGGTCAGGCTTGTGGCGGTGTGTGGACGGCAGTGAGGGTCAGGCTGGGTGTGGTGTTGGATGGCGGTGAGGTAAGGCTGGGGACAGAGTGTGGGGTCATGGAGGGTCAGTCTGGGAGCGCTGTGTGGTCGACGGAGGGGGTCAGGCTGGGGACTGTGTGTGGACGGTATTGAGGGTCAGGCTGGGGGTGGTGTGTGGACAGCAGTGAGGGAAAGGCTGGGGCCGTGTGGACGTCCGTGAGGGTCAGGCTGCGGATGATGTTGGTACGCATTGAGAATCAGGCTGGGAGAGGTGTGTGGACAGCAGTGAGGCCGAGGCTGGGGGCAGTGTGTGGACGGCAGTGAGGTTAAGGCTGGGGGCAGTGAGGGTCAGGCTGTGGGCGGTGTTGGACAGCGGTGGGGCTCTAACAGGGAACGACATTGGACAGTGGTGGGGATCAGGCTGGGGATGGTGTTGTACCACGGTGAGTGTCAGGCTTCAGGCGGTGTGTCGACGCGGTGACGTTCAGGCTGGGAGTGGTGCCTGGACGGCAGTGAGAGTCAGGCTGGGGGCAGTGTTTGACTGGGATGAGTGTCAGGCTGGGAGCGGTGAGTGTCAGTCTGGGGCGGTGAGTCAGGCTGGGGGCGGATTGTGGATCGCAGTGAGGGTCAGTCGGGGGGCGGTTTGTGGATGGCGGTGAGGATCAGGCTGGGGTCGCTGAGTGGACAACAGTGAGGGTCAGGCTGGGGATGGTGTTGGACTGGGGTGAGGGTTAGGCTGGGACCGTGAGGGTCAGTCTGTGGGCAGTGTGTGAACGGTGTGTGGACGGCTGAGAGGGTCAGCCTAGGGGCTGTGAGGGTCAGGCTGTGGTAGGGTTCAGGCTGGGGACGGTGTTGTACCGCGGTGAGGGTCAGGCTTCGGGCAGTGTGTGGACGGCGGTGAGGGTCTGGCTGGGGATGGTGTGTGGACGGCAGTGAGGGTCAGGCTAGGCGAGGTGTTGAACGGCACTGAGGCACAGGCTGGGGGTCGTGTGTGGACGGCAGTGAGCGTCAGTATGGGATAGTGAGGGTCAGGCTGTGGGTGGTGTTGTACAGCGGTGGGGTTTGGGCAGGGAACGGCATTGGACAGTGGTGAGGATCAGGCTGGGGACGGTGTTGTACCACGGTGAGGGTCAGTCTTGCCCAAGTGCTTGGACGGCAGTGAGATTCAGGCTGGGACCATGTGTGGACGGTGGCGTCGGTCAGGCTGGGGGCGGTGTTGGACAGCAGTGAGCATCAGGCTGGGAGTGGTGTGTGGACATCAGTGAGGGTTAGGCTGGGGGCGGCGTTGGACGGTTGGGCTGGGAGTCCGTGAACCACCGCAATCTGCGGTTGCAGGGGACTGCTGCGTGCAGCACCCTCCACCCCAGATCCCCGAGAGAAAGGGGGAGGACTCCCGCGTAGAGAGCCCTCCACTGGGGATCCCCACCACCCAGTGGCAAATGGGCACGCCAAGGCGTGTCCGGGCGGTGGATGAGGGAGAAGAGGTGGACGGTGTGCAGCAGCAGTCGATACAGGGCCTTCCTTTTTATGTCCCTGAAAGCAACAAAATTAAAATTCCGGAGGCGGCTCAGGTTGTGGGGCACAGGCTCCCGCGGGAAGTACGGGACCTTGGGGCCAATGTGAAATTCCGTCCGGGTCGGTGTGAGCGCGGACGGGATCCCACCGCACACCTGAGCGTCCTCCAACTGGTGCACTACGTCGGGTCCGAGCACCGCCGTTTTAAGGCGTCGGATGGCGGTGGCCACGTACCGGACGTCTACCGCTGCCCTGCTAGCTATGTCCTGCGGCAGCGTCCAGCCCAGGCCCCCGGCACCCAGCACGTCCCCGACCCTGGTCGCCCTCGCTGCCACAGCCCTCCCCTCCGACAGCCACTCGAACACGCGAGTACGGAGGTGCGGATTCCTGAGCAACGGCTCCCTGACGACAGCCGCTACTCCAGCCGGAGGGTAGGCGCGACGCGATTCGACCATGTTCCAGACAGTGATAAGGTCCTGGTAAAAGACAGGCAGCGCCTTGAGGGCGACCTCCAAACCGTCACGGTCGACGAACAAGAGCTGCGTGTCGTAGTTGAGGTTACGCACCTGTTGGAAAAAATACGTCGCCAGGGCGCACCATCTAGGAGGAGGCTCGACGTAAAGGTATCGCCGCAAGGTCTGGAGGCGGAACGTCGCGACCTGGGTGTGGACGCACACCAGCGACTGACCGCCCTCCTCAATAGGGAGACTCAGAACCTGCGCGGCGATCCAGTGCATCTTTTTGGCCCAGAAGAAGTCGACCAACGTTCTCTGGATGTCAGCGACAAAGCCAGGAGGAGGGACCAAAGTGACCAGCCGGTACCACAACATGGCGGCCACCAGCTGGTTTATGACTAGCACTCGACTCCTGTAAGATAGCACTCGGAGCAGTCCTGTCCAGCGGCCTAGGCGAGCCGAGACTTTGGCCTCCAGCTCCTGCCAGTTGGCCGGCCAGGATTCCTCAGCCAGGCTGAGGTAGACCCCCAGGTAGAGGAGATGGGTGGTACTCCAGCTGAACCCCCGTAACTCCTCCGGCAGAGAGTCCTCCCGCCACGGACCGACCAGTAGTCCGGAACACTTGGCCCAGTTGATCCTGGCGGAAGACGCCGCCGAGTACACGGCCTGGCACTCGCGCATCCTCCCCAGGTCAGCCGGGTCGGTGAAAGTGAGGAGCACGTCGTCGGCGTAGGCCGAGAGGACCACCCCCGTGCCCGCGGCGCGCAGAACCAGCCCCAACAACCTCCTCCGCAAGAGGCGCAGGAAAGGCTCCACGCACAGGGAATAGAGCTGGCCGGACAGGGGGCAGCCTTGACGCACTCCTCTCCCGAAGCGAAGGGGCGCCGTCAGGGTCCCGTTGACTTTAACCAGACACTCTGTGGCGGCGTACAAAAGTCGGATCCGGGCGACGAACCGCGTCCCGAACCCGAACGCCCGCAGAGTCCCGAGCAGGTACTCGTGATCGACCCTGTCGAACGCCTTCTCCTGGTCGAGAGACAGGAAGGCGCTCGGCAGACCAGCCCGTCGACAGAAATGGATCAGGTCTCGGACCAGGTGGACGTTGTCGTGTATCCTCCGGCCCGGGACCGTGTAGGACTGGTCCGGGTGAATCATGTGGGCCAGCATGGAAGCCAGGCGAGAAGACAACACCCTGGCGAAGATTTTGTAGTCCGTGCTGAGGAGGGAGACCGGACTCCAGTTCTGTAAGGAACAAAGGTCCCCCTTCTTTGGCAGCAGTACGATGACCGCCCTGCATCAAGAAAGGGGCAGCTGTCCGGCATTTAGACACTCCCCCAGGACCTGTGCGTAGTCGCTCCCCAGGACGTCCCAGAACGCCCTGAAGAACTCCACAGTCAGTCCGTCCAGCCCCGGGGTTTTGCCCCTCGAGAGCCGGTCGAGGGCGCCGGTCAGCTCCTCTAAAGTGACGGGAGCGTCGAGCCTTCCGGCGTCCTCCGGGCTGAGCTGTGGCAGGTCCTGCCCCAGAACTCTGCGAGCATCCTCGCTGGACGGATCCGGAGAGAACAGAGCCGTGTAATAGTTTCGGACGTGGGCCCTGATGCCCTCCGGATCCGAGACGAGGGACCCGTCGTCGGCCAGCAGCACAAGGAAATGCTGACGCGTGCCGCGCCTTTTTTCTAGCGAGTAGAAGAAGGGGGAGCCGCGGTCCAGGTCCTGGAGGAGCTGGATCCGCGACCTCACGTACTCGCCCCGAGCCCCGACGAGCTGCAGGTCCCGGAGCGCGGCCTTCTTCGCTTCGTACACCCCGCGCAGGGCCGGGTCCGCGTCGGGCTGACCGAGGCGTGACTCCAGGTAGAGCATCTCCCTCTCCAACTCCACGATCCTGGATTTCCGCCTCTTGGTCGATCCCCTCGCGTACTCCTGACAAAAGACGCGGACGTGAGCCTTGCCCACGTCCCACTATAGCATCAGGGAGGGGAAGCTTCCGCGCTTCCTTCTCCAGCCGGCCCAGAAACGACGAAACGAGTCCCGGAACCGCTCTTCCTCCAGCAGCAGGTTGTTAAAGTGCCAGTACGCGGAGCCGAGCCTGGCGCCGAACGGAAGGAGTTCCGCCCACACCAGGTGATGGTCCTTGCACGACCCCTGCCGCGTGGAGGCCTTCGGAAAACAGAAGGCATACGCCCGCGAAACGTACAGGCGGTCGATTCTGGACGCTCCGACCCCAGGCCTCACGAAGGTGAAGGCGATGGAGTCGGGATGGAGATTCCACCAGACGTCCACCAGGTCGAAGGACTTGACCAAGTCCCCCAACCTCTTCCCCGACGTACAACCAGTGCGGGCACCGCCGTGGTCCCTGCCCTCGAGGACGCAGTTAAAATCTCCCCCCGAGGACGACGCACTGGTTCTCGTCGATGGAAGCGAGATGAGCAGACAGTTCTTCGAAGAAGCTCGCTTGGCTCGGCCCGGCCAGGGGAGCGTATACGTTCACCAAGTGAAGCACCGCGCCCCGCAGCCGAACCGTCAGGTGAAGCTAACGGCCTGGCACCGGCTCCCTGACCCCCAAGATCTCCGGCTGAAAATGCGGGGCCAACAGGATAGCCACCCCGCCAGATCTGCGGGTGAGGTGACTCATGTAGACCCCCCCTCGCCACTCCAGGAGCCAGGTGGCTTCGTCTCCCGGGGTAGTGTGGGTTTCTTGCAGGAAGCACACCTCATACCTCCCGTCCCGGAGGACCGAGAGGGTCTGGAATCTGCGCTGTGACTCCCTGCTGCCGTTGATGTTGAGGCTGGCTATAGTCGTCTCCATGTCGGAAGCGTTGTGCTACCACCACCAGTACAGTTAAAAACAAATACAATTACTGGGAGGACGAGGGAGGGGCACAGGTGTCCCTCGCCCTCACCAGGAGTGCCCCCAGGAAGTTCCTGACTCGCTTTCGCTCATTGGAATTGAGCCCAGGCGCCTGGCGAGCAGCGTGGGCCGACCAATAAACTTGTTCAAAAGCACTCCAGCGGTCGAGCGCCAGTTGGGCCCTATCCCGGCGACCTCGAGTTTCCTCAACAAATTCCCGGAGTTCCTCGAGGGGGATGAGGGGGAGATCGGCGGGGAGCACCTGGGACTCAAAAATGTCACTACAGACTGAGTCCGCGTCGTCCCCAGTGTCCGCCACCGATCCCGAACCCTCCTCCGGGAGGTCGCCCTCGGTCACCGACCCCTCCCCCACCGAGAGGATGGGGGCTGGTCTGGCGCCGCCAACCGGCCTCGAACCCCCGGCGACCCCACCCCCAGGTTCACCGGCGGTAACTTCCTCGGCGCACCCCGTCCCGTAACGCCCCGAGTTCGGGTCGTCGGGCGGCGGAGGCTCGGGGCCCCGCTCCTCTCCCGACACCGGGACGCCTGGCTCCTCGGGGAAAAGATCGTCCCCCAGGAAAAGGTCATTCCCCAGGGCCAAGGCCCCCGGAGAAACAGTCTGGGAGGGAGGAGCGGGGATAACACCTTCCTCCGCTCCGCCGCTCGGCGACCCAGCAAAAGGTCCTTTGTCGACGCCCGCACCGTGGCCCTCGTCGTTGTTATTGGGCAGGTCAGGCCACGGTGCGGGATCATTGGGGGTTACCCTGGGCCTGTCCCCTGGAGAGGAGCAGCGCCGCTGGCGCACTGCAGGACAATCTCTCACCTCCAAAGGCCAGCCCCTCTTCCCCAGAGAGACAGGGGCGGATTTATGGGCCTTTCCCTCCCTGCCCGCCTTGGTGGTCATGGGGCCTGAGGCCCCTCCCCCCAGCCTTTCCCGGAATACGATTGGCTGGGGGAAGGCAGGGGGCGTGGCCAGGGTGGGGAGGGTCAGCTGTGTCACTTCCGGCCCCGCCCCTGGTTTATCAGGTGATGGCGGGCGGGGCAGGGGCCCAGTTCCCTCTCCGGGGCCGGAGACATGGTCGCTGCGGGAGATTGGTCCCTCCGAGGTTAGTGCCAGGGTGTGGCTGGGCGGGGCTCGGGATCGGGCTCAGGCTCAGGGTCCCCCGGGCCAGGTGTTGCAGTGCCCGGGTCGGGAGTCGCAGCCCCAGGGGTTTCTCCATCGGCGTGGGGGGTAGATGTGGGGTCTGTGGGGTCAGGGTCAGGGTCGGGTACGGGTTCAGGGGTTTGGGGGTCAGGGATCCCGCGCCGGGGCTACGCTGGCACGGCCGCAGGGGCATTGTCGTGCCGGGGCGGGGCAGGTCGTGGGCTGGGTGTCGGGGAAGCGGATAGGGTGGTCTCCCCGTGGGCAGGCCTGACGCGTCGCGTCTTCCTGAGCGCCTTCCTGCCGGCTGGACGCTCACCCCCCTCCCTGCCGGAGGCTGGAGGATCGGAAGCCTCCGGCTCAGGCTCCGGTGCCGGGGCCTGCGGTGTTGACTTTGGGGGAGGGGGAGTGGGTGCGGCTGGACCACCGTCAGCCGTTGGCGAGGGCTGGGCGGCCTTCTGGGTGGGGCAGTTTTTTCTAATGTGCCCCACCTCGCGGCACAGGTGGCACAGCACGCCGTCCGTCGTCCAGAAGGCGCGGTAGGCCGCGCCCTCGTGGAGGAGTGTAACGGAGCCCTCCGTGACCTCCTCCCGGGCCAGGCAAATAAACACCTGGCGTCGGAAGGCGTAAATGTGCCAGAGGGCGGGGTCCTTGAGACCGAGCAGGAGCGGTTGGATCCCCGACCGGATCTCCCCCAAGGTGGTGCAGTGGGGGAGAAGGAGCACGCTGGCAATGAAGGGCGGGACGTTGGAGATCACGACCCTCTGGGCCGTAACCTCCAGAGGGTCGACGGGCAAATATGTCCCGCCCACAGTGAGCCCCCTCTCCACGGCCAGGTGGACCGCCTGCTCGGTCTTTAGGAAAAATACGGCCTTCCCGTACATCCGGGCCGCAGTGACGATGGCCAGTGGGCCGACCACACTAGCCATGGCCTTGCTGTAGGCCTCGATGGTCATGTTCGGGTGGGGAGACGCCTTGACCCCCAGGCATTTAGTGAGGTGCCTGAAAGGGGTGTGGTTTGCAGCGGGGGCTGGGACAGCCGAGCCTAAGGCAGCGGCTACCCCGGCGTAGGTCGCGGGGCCCAGCCACACCTTCGGGCTCGCCATATTCCGGTGCTGGATGTTAGGCCCCAGGCAGCAGTGGTGGAGGTGGGCCTCTGGCAGCAGCAGTGGTGGAAATCCTGGGGATGTGCCCGAGGCCAGTCACCCAAGGCGAGTCCCAAGCAGTGATGGTAGAGACTGGCCTCAGGCAACAGCAGCAATGGAAACAGGCCTCAGGCGAGTCCCAGGTGGGCCCTCGGTCGTAGTGGTGGGGGGCAGACCTGTTGGGGAAGGCCCCCAAGTCAAGTCCCAGGCAGCCCCCAAAATTGAGACCCAGGCAGCGGATGTGGAGGCAGGCCTCTAGCATTTCCTGGGCAGGTCTCAGTAGTAGCAGTGCGGGGCAGGCCAGTCGGGAGGGTCCCCAAGGCAAGTCCTAGGCAGCCCCAAAATCGAGTCCCAGGCAGCAGTGATGGAGACAGGCCTCAGACAACAGCAGCAGCAGTGGTGGAGGTCCTGGGGAGGGGACCCAGGGCGAGTCCCAGGCAGCGAAGGTGGAGGTAGGCCTCGGGCAGCAACAGCAGTGGAGGCAGGCCTCTCCTCAGGCAACAGCAGCAGCAGTGGTGGTGGTGGTGGAGGTCCTGGGGAGGGGCCCCAAGGCGAGTCCCAGGCAGCAGCAGGGAGGCAGGCCCCAAGCAGCAACAGGGAGAGTCCTTGCACACAGAGTCAGTCACAAAATGGTCCAATTTCTCCAGAAGGCAAGGAAACACTCGAGTGGCCAGTTACAACTCCAGGGTGTGGGTGGACACCGCGTCCTCCAATGACACCTGGGCTCTAACGTAACCCCGGAAGAGGGGCAGGTAGTCGGCCCTAACGACCCCCTCCACGGCCCGCTGCCTGGACCTATTGATGGCCAGTTTGGCCAGGCCCAGGAGCAGAGCCACGAGGAGGACCTCGGACCTGCCCTCCCTCCTCCGTAGCGGGTGCCCGAAGATCAGGAGCGTGGGACTGAAGTGCAGCCAGAAACAGAGGAGAAGGTTTTTGAGAAAATCAAAAATGGAGTGCAAATGCCCACACCCAATATATACATGGTCCACAGACTCCACAGCGCCACAGAACAAGCAGTTGGGCTGGGAGTCCGTGAACCACCGCAATCTGCGGTTGCAGGGGACTGCTGCGTGCAGCACCCTCCACCCCAGATCCCCAAGAGAAAGGGGGAGGACTCCCGCGTAGAGAGCCCTCCACTGGGTATCTCCACCGCCCGGTGGCAAATAGGCACGCCAAGGCGTGTCCGGACGGTGGATGAGGGAGTAGAGGTGGACAGTGTGCAGCAGCAGTCGATACAGGTCAATCCTTTTAATATCCTTAAAAGAAACAAAATTAAAATTCGGGAGGCGTCTCAGATTGTGGGGCACAGGCTCCCGCGGGAAGTACGGGACCTTGGGGCCAATGTGAAATTCCGTCCGGGCCGGGGTGAGCGCGGACAGGATCCCACCGCACACCTGAGCGTCCTCCAACTGGTGCACTACGTCGGGTCCGAGCACCGCCGTTTTAAGGCGTCGGATGGCGGTGGCCACGTACCGGACGTCTACCGCTGCCCTGCTAGCTATGTCCTGCGGCAGCGTCCAGCCCAGGCCCCCGGCACCCAGCACGTCCCCGACCCTGGTCGCCCTCGCTGCCACAGCCCTCCCCTCCGACAGCCACTCGAACCCGCGAGTACGGAGGTGCGGATTCCTGAGCAATGGCTCCCTGACAACAGCCGCTACTCCATTTTTTTTTCTTTTAAATTTAACCCCCACACTACCGCCTAACTGCGGTAGTGCTTATTTTTTCCCCAGCACCCATGGTGTGTGCGTGCAGGTGTGAGACACAGTGAAAGACACAAAGTGCACGAATCTTTATTCAATTTCCACCACCAGGAAGATATGAAAAACACCCGAGTGGCCAGTGACAAGCACTGCCCTTCAAACCAAAGGGCAATGCTGTGTGAGCAAAACAGTGAAGGGGAGGGTAGGGACTAAATCAAAATAGAGTTGGAGGGGGAAATGATGCACTCCACTCCCTGCGGCGCCCACCTCTCCCTGAACGACTCCAGGGTGTCGGTGGACACCGCGTGCTCCTTCTCCAAGGACACCCGGGCTCTAACGTAACCCCGGAAGAGGGGCAGGCAGTCGGCCCTAACGACCCCCTCCACGGCCCGCTGCCTGGACCTGTTGATGGCCAGTTTGGCCAGGCCCAGGAGCAGACCCACGAGGAGGTCCTCGGACCTGCCCTCCCTCCTCCGTACCGGGTGCCCGAAGATCAGGAGCGTGGGACTGAAGTGCAGCCAGAAACAGAGGAGAAGGTTTTTGAGGAAATCAAAAAGGGAGTGCAAACGCCCACACCCAATATATACATGGTCCACGGACTCCACAGCGCCACAGAACAAGCAGTTGGGCTGGGAGTCCGTGAACCACCGCAACCTGCGGTTGCAGGGGACTGCTGCGTGCAGCACCCTCCACCCCAGATCCCCGAGAGAAAGGGGGAGGACTCCCGCGTAGAGAGCCCTCCACTGGGGATCTCCGCCGCCCGGTGGCAAATGGGCACGCCAAGGCGTGTGCGGACGGTGGATGAGGGAGAAGAGGTGGACGGTGTGCAGCAGCAGTCTATACAGGGCCCTCCTTTTTATGTCCATAAAAGCAACAAAATTAAAATTCCGGAGGCGGCTCAGGTTGTGGGGCACAGGCTCCCGCGGGAAGTACGGGACCCTGGGGCCAATGTGAAATTCCGTCCGGGCCGGGGTGAGCGCGGACGGGATCCCACCGCACACCTGAGCGTCCTCCAACCGGTGCACTACGTCGGGTCCGAGCACCCCCGTTTTAAGGCGTCGGATGGCGGTGGCCACGTACCGGACGTCTACCGCTGCCCTGCTCGCTATGTCCTGCGGCAGCGTCCAGCCCAGGCCCCCGGCACCCAGCACGTCCCCGACCCTGGTCGCCGTCGCCGCCACGGCCCTCCCCTCCGACAGCCACTCGAACCCGCGAGTACGGAGGTGCGGATTCCTGAGCAACGGCTCCCTGACGACAGCCGCTACTCCAGCCGGAGGGTAGGCGCGACGCGATTCGACCATGTTCCAGACAGTGATCAGGTCCTGGTAAAAGACAGGCAGCGTCTTGAGGGCGACCTCCAAACTGTCACGGTCGATGAACAGGAGCTGCGTGTCGTAGTTGAGGTTACGCACCTGGCGGAAAAAATACGGCGCCCGGGCGCATCTCCGAGGAGGAGGCTCGACATAAAAGGTATCGCCGCAAGGTCTGAAGGCAGAACATCGTGAGCTGGGTGCGGACGCACAACAGCGACTGACCGGCCTTCTCAATAGGAAGACTCAGAACCTGCGCAGACACCCAGTGCATCTTTTTGTCCCAGAATAAATCGACCAACGTTCTCTGGATGTCAGCGACAAAGCCAGGAGGGGGGACCGAAGTGACCAGCCGCTACCACAGTATGGTGCCAACAGCTGGTTTATGTCCAGCACTCGACTCCTGTAAGATAGCATTCGGAACAGTCCTGTTCAGCGGCCGAGGCGAGCCAAGACTTTGGCATCCAACTCCTGCCAGTTGGCTGGCCAAGATTCCTCAACCGGCCTGAGGTAGTCCCCCAGCTAGAGAAGATGGGTGGTAATCAGGCTGAACCCCCGTCACTCCTCCGGCAGAGAGTCCACCTGCCACGTACCGACCAGTAGTCCGGAACATTTGGCCCAGTTGATCCTGGCAGAAGACGCTGCCGAGTACATGGCCTGGCACTCGCGTATCCTCCCCAGGTCAGCGAAGGTGAGGAGCACGTGGGTGTAGGCCGACAGGACCACCCCCGTGCCTGTGCCGCACAGAACCATCCCCGACAACCTCATCTGCAAGAGGTGCAGGAAAGGCTCCACGCACAAGGAATACAGCTGGCCGGACAGGGGGCAGCCTTGACATTCTCGTCTCCCGAAGCGAAGGGGCGCCGTCAGGGCCCCGTTAACTTTAACCAGACGCTCTGCAGCGGTGTACAAAAGTTGGATCCGGGCAATGAACTGCGTCCCGAACCCGCATGCCAGCAGAGTCCCGAGCAGGTATTCGTGACCGACCCTGTCGAACGCCTTCTCCTGGTCGGGAGACAGGAATGTGCTCAGCAGGCAAGCCCGTCGACAGAAATGGATCAGGTCCCGGACGAGGTGGACATCGTCGTGTATCCTGCGGCCCGGGACCGTGTACAACTGGTCCGGCTGAATCCTGTGGGCCAGCACGAAGGCCAGGTGAGAAGACAACACCATGGCGAAGATATTACAGTCCGCGCTGAGGAGGGAGACCAGACACCAGTTCTTTAATGAACGAAGGTCCCCCTTCTTTGGCAGCAGGACGATGACTGTCCTGCACCAAGAAAGGGGCAGCTGGCCGGCATTTAGACACTCCCCCAGGACCTGTGCGTAGTCGCTCCTCAGGACGTCCCAGAACGCCCTGAAGAACTCCGCAGTCAGCCCGTCCAGCCCCGGGACTTTGCCCCTCGAGAGCGCTAGTCAGCCCCTCTAAAGTGATGGGAGTGTTGAGCCTTCCGGCGTCCTCCGGGCCGAACTGTAGCAGGTCCTACCAGAGAACTCTGCGAGCATCCTTGCTGGACAGATCCGGAGAGAACAGAGCCGTGTAATAGTTTCAGACGTGGGCCGTGATGTCCTCTGGATCCGAGACGAGGGACCCGTCGTCGGCAAGCAGCACAAGGAGCTGCTGACGGTTGCCACGCCTTTTTTCCCCCGTGAGTAGAAGAAGGGGAGCCGCAGTCCAGGTCCTGGAGGAGCTGGATCCGCGACCTCACGTACGCGCCCCGAGCCCCGACGAGCTGCAGGTCACGGAGCGCGGCCTTCTTCTCGTCGTACGCCCCGCGCAGGGCCGGGTCCGCGTCGGGCTGACCGAGGCTTGACTTCAGGACGAGCATCTCCCTCTCCAACTCCCCAATCCTGGATTTCTGCCTCTTCGTCGACCCCCTCGCGTACTCCTGACAGAAGAAGCGGACGTGAGCCTTGCTCCCGTCCCACCATAACCTTGGGGTGGGGAAGCTTCCCCCTTTTCCTTCTCCAGCCGGCCCAGAAAAGACCAAACGAGTCCCTGAACCGCTCGTCCTCCAGCAGCAGGTTGTTAAAGTGCCAGTACGCGGAGCCGAGCCTGGCGCCAAATAGAAGGTGTTCCGCCCACACCAGGTGATGGTCCGTGCACGACACCTGCCGCATGGAGGCCTTCAGAAAACAGGAGGTGTACGCCTGCGAAATGCACAAGCGGTCGATTCTAGACGCTCCAACCCCAAGCCCTATGAAGTTGAAGGAGATGGATTCAGGATGGAGATTCCACCAGACGTCCAACAGGTCGAAGGACTTGACCAAGTCCCCCAACCTCTTCCCCAACGCCCAACCGTGCGGGCACCGCCGTGGTCCCTGCCCTCGAGGACGCAGGTAAAATCTCCCGACTGGTTCCCGTCGATGGAGGCAAGATGAGCGGACACTTCTTCGAAGAAGCTCACATGCCTCGGCCCGGCCAGGGGAGCGCAGACGTTCACCACGTGAAGCACCGCGCCTCCCAGCCGAACCGTCAGGTGAAGCAAACAGCCTGGCACGGGCTCCCTGAACCCCATGGTCTCTGGCTGAAAATGCGGGGCCAACAAGATAGCCACACCGCCAGAGCTGCGGGTGAGGTAACTCATGCAGACCCAGCTACCCCTCCTCGCCACTCCACGAGCCAGGTGGCTTCGTCTCCCGGGGTTGTGTAAGTTACTTGCAGGAAGCACACCGCATACCTCCTATCCGGAAGGACCGAGAGGGTCTGGAATCTTCGCTGTGACTCCCTGCTGCGTTGATGTTGAGGCTGGCTCTAGTTGTCTCCATGTCGGAAGCGTTGTGCAACCACCACCAGTACAGTTAAAAACCGATATATACATTTACTGGGAAGTCAGGGGAGGGGCACAGAAGTCCCTCGCCCTCACCAAGAGTGCCCAAAGGAAGTCCCTGACACGCTTGCGGTCATTCATATCGAGTCCAGGCGCCTGGCGAGCATCGTGGGCCGACCAGTAAACTCTCTCGAATGTACTCCAGAGGTCGAGCGCCAGTTGGGCTCTATCCTGGCGACTCCGTTTCCTCGACAAATTCCCGGAGTTCCTCGAGGGGGATGAGGGGGAGACCGGTGGGGGGCACCTGGCACTCGAAAATGTCGCTGCACACAGAGTCCATGTCATCCCCGGTGTCCGACACCGACCCCAAACCCTCCTCCGGGAGGTCCCCCTCTGTCACCGGCCCCTCCTTCACCGAGAGGATGGGGGCTGGTCCGGCGCCGCCAACTGGCCTCAGACCCCCAGCGACCCCACCCCCAGGGTCACCAGCAGTACCTTCCTTGGCATACCCCTTTCCAGAACACCCAGAGTCCGGGGTTATTGGGCGGCAGAGGCTCGGGACCCCTCTCTTTTCCCGACACCGGGACACCTGGCTCCTTGGGGTAAAGGTCCTCCCCAGGGCCAAGGACCCCGGAAAAAGCAATCTTGGGGGGGGGGGGGGAAGCAAGGAGGGAGGATAACACCTTCCTCTCCTCCACCTCTCGACAACCCAGCAGAGGGTCCTTTGTTGTCACCACTAGCCCATGGTGTTATTAAAGTCCTCCCCAGTTGCCGGAGAAGTTCAGGCAGCAGGAGGCCCTGCTCTAGCACCTAGGGGTTTGGGTGGGACGGGCCGCAGTGTAGGACCGTCGAGAAGCACCGTTGGCTTGTCCCCTGGAGAGAAGCAGCACCACCAACGCAATGCTGGAGTATCTCTCCCATCGAAGGGCTGGCACCTCTTCCCCAAAGGGACAGGGGGAATTTATGGGTCTTCCCCTCCCCGCCCGCCTTGGTGGTCATGGGGCCCGACGTCCCGCCCCCCCCCCCAGCTTTTCCCAGAGTTGGATTGGCTGGGGGAAGACAGGGGACGTGGACAGGGTGGGGATGGTCAGCTGTGTCACTTCCTGCCCCGCCCCTGGTTTATCAGGTGATGGCAGGCGGGGCAGGGGCCCAGAGACATGATTGCAGCAGGAGGTAAGCAGTGGTTCATCCCCCCAGGTTAATTCTAGGGCGTGAATGCGTGGGGTGGGATGGGGTTCGGGCTCGGGGGCTCCCGGGCTAGGTGTTGCAGCCCCAGGGGTTTCTCTATCGGGGTGGGGGGTGGATGTGGGGTCAGTGGGGCCAGGATCAGGGTTGGGGGTCAGGGTTCCCGCGCCAGGGCGACGCTAGCATAGCCGCAGGGGCGTTGTCGTGCCGGGGCGGGGCAGGTCGTGGGCTAGGTGTCGGGCAAGGGGATAGGGTTGTCGCCCTGTGGGCGGGCCTGATGCGTCGTGTCTTCTTCAGCACCTTCTGGCCGGCTGGACGCTCACCCCTCTCCCTGGCAGAGGCTGGAGCATTGGATGCCCCCAGCTTAGCCTCTGGTGCCGGGGCCTGTGGTGTTGACTTTGAGGGAGGGGGAGTGGGTGCGGCGGCACCACCATCAGCCGTTGGCGTGGGCTGGGCAGCCTTCTGCGTGGGGCAGTTTTTTCTTCTGTGCCCCACCTCGCTACATAGGTGGCACCGCACGCTGTCCCGAAGGTGCGATAGGCCGCGCCCTTGTGGAGGAGGGTGAACAAGCCCTCGGTGACCTCCTCCTCGGCCAGGCAAATAAACACCTGGCGTCGGAAGGAGTATATGTGTCGGAGGGTGGGGTCCTTGAACCGAGCAGGAGCGGTTGGACACCCAACCGGATCTCCCCAAGATGGTGAGGAGGGGGAGAAGGAGCTCGCTGGAAATGAAGGGTGGGACGTTGGAGATCACGACCCTCTGGGCCGTGACCTCCAAAGTGTCGACGGGCAAATGTGTCCCGCCCACAGTGAGCCCCATCTCCACAGCCAGGTGGACCGTCTGCTTGGTCTTACGGAAAAAGACGGCCTTCCTGTACATCCGGGCCACAGCGACGATGGCCAGTGGGCCAACCACACTAGCCCTGGCCTTGCTGTAGGCGTCGATGGACATTTTAGGGTGGGGATAGGTCTTTACCCCCAGGCATTTAGTCAGGTGCCTGAAGGGGATTGCGGTTGCGGCCGGGTTTGGGACAGCCAAGCCTAAGGCAGCGGCTATCCCGGAGTAGGTGCGGCTGGGCCCCGCGACATTCGGGCTCGCCCTCGTTCACAGCGGTGGGGGCAGGCCTTTAGGGGACGGTCCTCAAGGCAAGTCCCAGGTAGCCCCAAAATTGAGTCCCAGGCAGCAGTAGTGGTGGAGGTTGTGGGGAGGAGCCCAAGGCGAGTCCTAGGCAGCGGTGGTTGAGGCAGGCCTCAGGCAACAGCAGCAACGGAGGCAGGCCTCTGGCAAGTCCTAGGCAGGCCCTTGGTCGAAGCGGTAGGGGGCAGACCTGTTGGGGAGGGCCCCAAGGCAAGTCCCGGGCAGCCCCAGAATTGAATCCCAGGCAGCAGCAGGGGAGGTGGGCCTCCAGCAATGGCAGTAGTGGAGGTCCTGGGGAGGGGACAAGGTGAGTTCCAGGCAGCCGTGGTGGAGGCAGGCCTCAGGCAAGTCCGAGGTAAGCCCTTGATTGCAGTGGTGGGGGCAGGCCTGTTGGGGAGGATCCCCAAGGCAAGTCCCAGTCAGCCCCAAAATTGAGTCCCCGGCAGCAGCAGTGGAGGTGGGCCTCTGACCGCGGCAGTCGTGGAGGTCCTGGGAGGGGCCCCAGGCAAGTCCCAGGCAGCAGCAGTGAGGCAGGCCCCAACCAGCAACAGCTGAGGAAGGTCCAGACGGGGTCCCAGAGACCAGTGGGAGTGGGCCCCAGGTGAGCAGCAACACTCCCTTGACCTAGGTGAGGGCCAGGCTGCAGCTCCAAAAGTAGGCCCCAGACTCAAATGCTCTCACCTCCTGCTTCTGCCTCCTCCTCTTCTTCCTTCTTTCTTCCTTCTTCTTTCAGCTGTCTGGATGTGGGGCAGCGAGTCCAGAGATAATCCCCTTCAAGGAGGAGAGTCCTTGCACATATACACACGCACACGCACACACACACACACTGATCTAACTCTCAGTAGGGAAAACATCCGAGTGGCCAGTGACAAGCACTGCCCTTCACATCAAAGACCAGTGCTATGTAATCAAACAGTGAAGGGGAGGATGGGGACAAAATAAAAATAGAGTTGGAGGGCGAAATAATGCACTCCACTCCCTGCGGTGCCCACCTCTCCCTGAACAACTCCAGGGTGTTGGTGGACACTGTGTGCTCCTTCCCCAAGGACACCCGGGCCCTACAGCCTTTTTGATTATTTTTTTTCTGTTTTTTCTTTCTTTTTTATAACCCTGACACTACCGCCTAACTGCGGTAGTGCTTTTATTTTCAGCAGCAGCAGCAGTGGTGGAGGTCCTGGTGAGGCGCGCCAAGGCAAGTCCCAGGCAGCAGGAGTGAGGCAGGCCCCAAGCAGCAACAGGGAGAGTCCTTGCACGTGTTCACACACACAGTCACAGTCACACACTGATCGAATCTCCAAAAGGAAGGAAACACCCCAGTGGCCAGTGAAAATCAGTGGCCCTTCACAGCAAAGGGAAATGCTGTGTGATCAGAGACTCTTGTTCTTTTTTTCCAAGTCAAGCCTCTGTTTTTTTTTAAATTTAACTCCCACACTACCGCCTAACTGCGGTAGTGCTTATTTTTCCCTAGCACCCATGGTGTGTGTGTGTAGATATGAGACACAGTGAAAGACACAAAGTGCACGAATCTTTATTCAATTGCCACCACCAGGAAGATATAAAAAAAAACCAAGTGGCCAGTGACAAACACTGCCCTTCACATCAAAGGGCAATGTTGTGTGATCAAAAAGTGAAGGGGAGGGTAGGGACTAAATCAAAATAGTTTTGGACGGGGAAATAATGCACTCCACTCCCTGCGGCGCCCTCCTCTCCCTGAACGACTCCAGGGTGTTGGTGGACACCATGTGCTCCTTCTCCAAGGACACCCAGACTCTAACGTAACAGTGGAAGAGGGGCAGGCAGTCGGCCCTAACGACCCCCTCCACGGCCCGCTGCCTGGACCTGTTGATGGCCAGTTTGGCCAGGCCCAGAAGCAGACCCACGAGGAGGTCTTCGGACCTGCCCTCCCTCCTCCGTATGGGGTGCCAAAAGATCAGGAGCGTGGGACTGAAGTGCAACCAAAAGCAGAGGAGGTTTTTCAGAAAATCAAAAAGGGAGTGCAAACGCCCACACCCAATATATACATGGTACACGGACTCCCCAGCACCACAGAACAAGCAGTTGGGCTGGGAGTCCGTGGACCACCGCAACCTGCGGTTGCAGGGGACTGCTGCGTGCAGCACCCTCCACCCCAGATCCCCAAGAGAAAGGGGGAGGACTCCCGCGTAGAGAGCCCTCCACTGGGGTTCCCCACCACCCGGTGGCAAATGAGCACGCCAAGGCGTGTCCGGACGGTGGATGAGGAAGAAGAGGTGAACGGTGTGCAGCAGCAGTCTATACAGGGCCCTTCTTTTCACATCCTTGAAAGAAACAAAATTAAAATTCGGGAGGCGTCCCAGGTTGTGGGGCACAGGCTCCCGCGGGAAGTACGGGACCTTGGGGCCAATGTGAAATTCCGACCGGGCTGGGGTGAGCGCGGACGGGATCCCACCGCGCATCTGAGCGTCCTCCAACTGGTGCACTACGTCGGGTCCGAGCACCGCCGTTTTAAGGCGTCGGATGGCGGTGGCCACGTACCGGACGTCTATTGCTGCCCTGCTAGCTATGTCCTGCGGCAGCGTCCAGCCCAGGCCCCCGGCACCCAGCATGTCCCCGACCCTGGTCACCCTCGCCCCCACGGCCCTCCGCTCCCACAGCCACTCGAACCCGCGAGTACGGAGGTGCGGATTCCTGAGCAACGGCTCCCTGCAGACAGCCGCTACTCCAGCCAGAGGGTAGGCGCGACGCGATTACGACCATGTTCCAAACAGTGATCAGGTCCTGCTAAAAGACAGGCAGCGTCTTGAGGGCGACCTCCAAACCGTCACGGTCGACAAACAAGAGCTGCGTGTCGTAGTTGATGTTACGCACCCAGTGGAAAAAATATGTTGCCAGGGCACACCACCTAGGAGGAGGCTCGACGTAAAGGTATCGCCGCAACATCTGAAGGTGGAACGTCGGGACCTGGGTGCGTACGCACACCAGCGACTGACCGCGCTCCTCAATAGGGAGACTCAGAACCTGCGCGGCGATCCAGTGCATCTTTTTGGCCCAGAAGAAGTCGACCAACGTTCTCTGGATTTCAGCGACAAAGCCAGGAGGAGGGACCAAAGTGACCAGCCGGTACCACAACATGGCGGTCAACAGCTGGTTTATGACCAGCACTCGACTCCTGTAAGATAGCACTTGGAGCAGTCCTGACCAGCGGCATAGGCGAGCTGAGACTTTGGCCTCCAGCTCCTGCCAGTTGGCCGGCCAGGATTCCTCAGCGGGGCTGAGGTAGACCCCCAGGTAGAGGAGATGGGTGATACTCTAGCTGAACCCCCGTAACTCCTCCGGCAGAGATTCCACCCGCCACGGACTCGCGCATCCTCCCCAGGTCAGGCGGGTCGGTGAAAGTGAGGAGCATGTCGTCGGCGTAGGCCGAGAGGACCACCCACCGTGCCTGTGCCGCTCAGAACCAGCCCCGACAACCTCCTCCGTAAGAGGCGCAGGAAAGGCTCCACGCACAGGGAATACAGCTGGCCGGAGAGGGGGCAGCCCTGACGCACTCCTCTCCCGAAGAGAAAGGTCGCCGTCAGAGACCCGTTCACTTTAACCAGACATCCTGCGGCGGTGTACAAAAGTCGGATCCGGGCGACGAACCGCGTCCCGAACCCGAATGCCAGCATAGTCCCGACCAGGTTCTCGTGATCGACCCTGTCAAACGCCTTCTCCTTGTCGAGAGACAGGAATGTGCTCAGCAGACCAGCCCGTCGACAGAAATGGATCAGGTCCCGGACCAGCTCGACGTTGTCGTGTATACTGCGGCCCGGGACCGTGTCGGACTGGTCCGGCTGAATCATGTGGGGGGCAGCAAGGGAGCCAGGCGCGAAGATAACACCCTGGTGAAGATTTTGTAGTCCGTGCTGAGGAGGGAGACCAGACGCCAGTTCTTTAATGAACGAAGGTCCCCCTTCTTTGGCAGCAGGACGATGACCGCCCTGCGCCAAGAAAGGGGCAGCTGTCCGGCATTTCGACAGTCCCCCAGGACCTGTGCGTAGTCGCACCCCAGGACGTCCCAGAACACCCTGAAGAACTCCAGTCAGCCCGTCCAACCCCGGGATTTTGTCTCTCGAGAGCGCCGGTCAGGTCCTCTAAAGTGACGGGAGTGTTGAGCCTTCCGGCGTCCTCCGGGCTGAGCTGCAGCAGGTCCTCCCACAGAACTCTGCGAGCATCCTCGCTGGACGGATCCGGAGAGAACAGAGCCGTGTAGCAGTTTCGAACGTGGGCCCTGATGTCCTCTGGATCCGAGACGAGGGACCCATCGTCAGCAAGCAGCACAACGAGCTGCTGACGGGTGCCACGACTTTTTTGCAGCGAGTAGAAGAAGGGGAGCCGCGGTTCAGGTCCTGGAGGAGCTGGAACCGCGACCTCACGTACGCGCCCCGAGCCCCGACGAGCTGCAGGTCCCGGAGCGCGGCCTTCTTCTCTTCGTACGCCCCGCGCAGGGCCGGGTCCGCGTCAGGCTGACTGAGGCGTGACTCCAGGTAGAGCATCTCCCTCTCCAACTCCCGGATCCTGGATTTCCGCCTCTTCTTCGACCCCCTCGCGTACTCCTGACAGAAGACGCGGACGTGAGCCTTGCCCACGTCCCACCATAGCCTCAGGGAGGGGAAGCTTCCCCGCTTCCTTCTCCAGCCGGCCTAGAAACGACCAAACGAATCCCGGAACCGCTCGTCCTCCAGCAGCAGGTTGTTAAAGTGCCAGTACGCGGAGCCGAGCCCAGCGCCGAACGGAAGGAGTTCCGCTCACACCAGGTGATGGTCCGTGCATGACACCTGCCGCGTGGAGGCCTTCGGAAAACAGGAGGCGTACGCCCGCGAAACGTACAGGCGTTCGATTCTGGATGCTCCAACCCCAGGCCTCACGAAGGTGAAGGCGATGGAGTCGGGATGGAGATTCCGCCAGACGTCCACCAGGTCGAAGGACTTGACCAAGTCCCCCAACCTCTTCCCCGACGCCCAGCCAGTGCGGGCACCGCCGTGGTCCCCTGCCCTCGCGGATGCAGTTAAAATCTCCCCCGAAGACGATGCACTGTTTCTCGTCGATGAAAGCGAGATGAGGGGAAACTTCTTCAAAGAAGCTCGCTTACCTCGGCCCTGTCAGGGGTGCATAGACGTTCACCAAGTGAAGCACCGCGCCCCACAACTGAACCGTCAGGTGAAGCAAACGGCCTGGCACTGGCTCCCTGACCTCCAAGATCTCTGGCTGAAAATGCGGGGGCCAACAGGATAGCCACCCCACCAGATCTGCGGGTGAGGTGACTCATGTAGACTCCCCCTCGCCATTCCAGAAGCCAGGTGGCTTCGTCTCCCGGGGTAGTGTGGGTTTCTTGCAGGAAGCACACAGCATATCTCTCGTCCCGAAGGACCGAGAGAGTCTGGAATCTGCGCTGTGACTCTATGCTGCCATTGATATTGAGGCTGGCTCTGGTTATCTCCATGCCGGAAGCGTTGTGCAACCACCACCAGTACAGTTATGTTCATTTACAGTGAGGACGAGGGAGGGACACAGGAGTTCCTCGCCCTCACAAGGAGTGCCCCCAGGAGGATCGTGACTCACTGTTGGTCATTCACATTGAGCCCAGGCGCCTGGCGAGCATCGTGGGCAGACCAGTAGAACCTTCCAAAAGTGCTCCAGCTGTCCAGCGCCAGTTGGGCTCTATCCCAGCGACCCCGAGTTTCCTCGACAAATTCCTGGAGTTCCTCGAGGGGGATGAGGGGGAGATCGGCAGGGTGCACCTGGGACTCGAAAATCTCACTGCAGACAGAGTCCCCGGTGTCCGCCACTGATCCCGAACCCTCCTCCGGGAGGTCGCCCTCGGTCACCAACCCCTCCCCCACCGAGAGGATGGGGGCTGGTCCGGCGCCGCCAACCGGCCTCGAACCCCTGGTGTCCCCACCACCTGGGTCACCGGCGGTACCTTCCTCGGCGCACCCCATCTCGGAACGCCCCGAGTTCGGGTCTTCGGGCGGCGGCGGCTCGGGGCCCCGCTCCTCTCCCGACACCAGGACGCCTGGCTCCTCGGGGAAAAGTCATCCCCCAGGGCCAAGGCCCCCGGAAAAACAGTCAGGGCGGGAGGAGCGAGGATAACACCTTCCTCCACTCCGCCGCTCGGCAACCCAGTAAAGGGTCCTCTTTCATCGCCCGCACCACGGCCTTCATCATTGTTATGGTCCTCCGCAGGGGCCAGAGGAGTTGAGGCAGCAGGAAGCCCTGCTGTAGCCCCTGGGGGTTCTGGTAGGTCCGGTCGCGGTGCGGGACAATTGGGGGGTTACCGTTGGTTCGACGCCTAGAGAGGGGCAGCGCTGCTGGTGTATCTCTCCCCTCCAAGGGCCGTCCCCTCTTCCCCAGAGAGACAGGGTGGAATGTATGATCCTTTCCCTCCCCGCCCGCCTTGGTGGTCATGGGGCCGGAGGCCCCTCCCCCCAGCCTTCCCCGGAATACGATTGGCTGGGGGGAAGGCAGGGGCGTGGCCAGGGTGGGGAGGGTTAACCGTGTCACTTCCTGCTCCGCCCCTTGTTTTTCAGGTGACGGCGGGGCGTGGCGGGGCCCAGAGACATGGTCGCTGCAGGAGATTGAGCAGCGGTGGATCCCCCCAGGTTCGTGCCAGTGTGTGGCTGGGTGGGGCGGGTCTCGGGCACCCCAGGGGCAGGCGTCGAAGTTCCAGGGGTTTCTCTATTGGGGTGGGTGTAGATGTGGGGTTGGTGCGGCTAGGATCAGGTACAGGTTTGGGTGTTTGCGGGTCAGGATTCCCGCGCCGGGGCGACACTGGCACGGCCGCAGGGGCATTGTCGTGCCGGGGCGGGGCAGGGCAGGTTATGGGCTCAGTGTCGGGGAAGGGGATAGGGTGGTCTCCCCGTGGGCCGGCCTGACGCGTTGCATCTTCTTCAGCGCCTTCTGGCCGGCTGGACGCTCACCCCCCTCCCTGCCGGAGGCTGGAGCATTGGATGCCTCCGGCTTTGCCTCTGGTGCTGGGGCTTGAGATGTTGACTTAGAGGGAGGGGGAGTGGCTGTGGCGGCACCACCGTCAGTCGTCGGCATGGGCTGGGCAGCCTTCTGGGTGGGGCAGTTTTTCCTAATGTGCCCCACCTCGCAGCACAGGTGGCACCACACGCCATCCACTGTCCAGAAGGCGCGGTAGGCAGCTCCCTCGTGGAGGAGGGTGAAGGAGCCCTCGGTGACCTCCTCCTGAGTCAGGCAAATAAACACCTGGAAAAGAAGGAGTATACATGTCGTAGGGCAGGGTCCTTAAGACCGAGCAGGAGCAGTTGGACACCCGACCGGATCTCCCCCAAGGTGGTGAGGTGTGGAAGAAGGAGCTCATTTGAAAAGAAGTTCGGGACGTTGGAGATCACGACCCACTGGGCCGTAACCTCCAGGGGGTCGACGGGCAAATGTGTCCTGCCCACAGTAAGCCCCGTCTGCACGGCCAGGTGGACCGCCTACTCGGACTTAAGGAAGAATACGGCTTTCCCATACATTCGGGCCGCAGTGACGATGGCCAGTGGGCCGACCACACTAGCCATGGCCTTGCTGTAGACCTCGATGGTCATATTGGGGTGGGGATAGGCCTTTTGCCCCGGGCGTTTGGTCAGGTGCCAGAAGGGTGTTGATGTCGCAGACAGGGTTGGGACAGCTGAGCCTAAAGCAGCGGCTTCCCCGGCGTAGGTGAGGCTGGGCCCCGCGACCTTCGGGCTCGCCATACTCTGGTGCTGGACGTGGAGTCGAGCCTCTGGCAGCAGCAGTGGTGGAGGTTGTGGGGAGAATCACAAGCAGTGACGGTGGAGACCGGCCTCAGGCAACAACAGCGGTGGAGGCAGGCCTCAGGCAACAGTAGCAGTGGAGGCAGGCCTCTGGCAAGTCCTAGGCCGCAGCAGTGCGGGCTGACCTGTTGGGGAGGGTCACCAAAGCAACTCCCAGGCAGCTCCAAAATTGAGTCCCAGGCAGCGGTGGTGGAGGCAGGCCTCAGGCAACCGGAGTGGTGGAAAGCCATCCTCTGGCATGTCCTGGGCAGTGCCTTGGTAGCAGCAGTGGGGGGCAGACCTGTTGGGGAGGGTCACCAAGGAAAGCCCAAGGCAGCAGTCGTGGTGGAGGTTGTAAGGAGGGGCCCAAGGCGAGTCCCAGGCAGTGGTGGTGGAAGCAGGCCTCAGGCAGCAGCAGCAGTGGAGGCAGGCCTCTGACAAGTCCTGGGCAGTTCCTTGGTTGCAGCAGTGGTGGTTGCAGGCCTGTTGGGGAGGGTCCCCAAGGCGAGTCCCAGGCAGCAGCAGTGGAGATGGGCCTCAGGCAACAGCAGCAGTGGTGGAGGTCCTGGGGAGGGGCCCCAAGGCAAGTCCCAGGCAGCAGCAGTGAGGCAGGCCCCAAGCAGCAACAGGGAGCGTCCTTGCACGTGTTCACACACAGTCACAGTCACACACTGATCCAATCTCCAAAAGGAAGAAAACACCCCAGTGGCCAGTCACAACTCCAGGGTATTGGTGGACACCGCGTGCTCCTTCTCCAAGGACACCCGGCCCCGACAGCCTTTTTGATCTTTGAGGGTCGCTATTCTCTGGTTACTCTTTTGTCCTTAGCATATGTGTAGAATCTCTGGATTCCCGTTGAAACTATTTCCCAAAGCTATCTCATGTCCCCTTATTGCCCTCCTGGTTTCCCACGAGTATACTTCTACTGCACCTGCACTCCAAGAGGGATTCACTCAAACCCCGTTGTCTGCACCTGCCATATTCCTCCTTCATTTTCTAGACCATAACGTCAATTTCTCAGGTCATGCAGCACTCCCTCCAGCTACCAGCCTTGACCTTAACAGGAACATACTGTCTGTGTACTCTCATTGTTGTAGGCCTATGGAGGCAATGTCAGATGAGGACAGAGAAACAATCATTCTCAGTAAAGATGTCTTGTTGGGAAAGATAACAGCCTAAAGATAGATGGGTCGCCTGGCCCTGATGGAATGCATCCCAAGTGCTAAAAGAGATGACGGGAGGAAATAGCAAACGTGCTCGGGATAATTCACTAAAACTTGCTGTACTCTGGGATGGTTCCAACAGATTGGAAAGCTCCAAAGTTGTTTTTTTCTTTTTAAAACGGACCCGTTCACTTAAAGTCTGTCGTGGGGAAAATACTTGAATCTCTCAAGGAAGTAATAGTGAGATATCTGAGTAGGAACTGTCCCATTGAGCAGACGCAGCATGGATTCATGAAAGGCAGGTCATGTTTAGCACATTTACTGGAATTATTTGAGGACATTATGCGTGTGTTGGAAAAGGTGGAACCGGTGGATGTGGTGTGTCTGGATTTCAAAGAGGTAACCGACAAGTTGCCACAATAAAGGCTGCTGAATAAGCTAAAGATGTACAGCATTATGGGTAATGTATTAGCATGGATACAGGATTAGTTAACCAACAAATAGTAATGAATGGTGATAAGTGGGTGTTTGGATTAGTGTTGGCACCACAATGTTTACAATTTAAACAAATGTTTTGGAGTTGAGCAAAAAGCGTACAGTGTCAGAGTTCACATTTGACACTAAGATGAGGTAGAGCAATGTGTGCAGAGACCACTGTCAGTCTGCACAGGGATACAGATAGGTTACGTGAGTGGGTCACGGTCTGGGAGATGGAGTACAATGTTGGGATATGTGAGGTCAACCATTTTGGTCAGACTAACAACAAACTGGATGATGAAATGGTGAAAACATGCAGCATGCTGCTGTGCAGAGGGAGCTGGGTGTCCTTGTACATGAATTACAGGAAATTGGTTTGCAGGTGCAGCAGGTAATTATGGCAGTGAAGGGAATATTGTCCTTCATTGCTAGAGGGATGGTTATGCTGTAGTTGTACAGGGTGCTGGGGAGGCCACACCTGGAGTACTGTGTACAGGTTTGGTCTCCTTACATTAGCAAGGATGTACTCGCACTGGAGGGAGTACAGTGGAGAGTCATTAGTTTGAGTTGGGAGTTGAGAGGGTTGGCGTATGTGGAGAGATTGAGTAGACTGGTACTCTATGGAATTTAGAAGAATGGGAGTTTGGATAGGAAAAATAAAATAATGGAAAAGAATAGATAAGATAGAAGCAGGGAGGTTATTTCCACTGGGGGCATGTGAAACTAGACAGCATAGCGTCAAAATAAGGGGGAGTAGTTTTATGACTGGGTTCAGGAGGAGCTTCTTCAGCTAAAGTGGTGTGAATCTGTGGAATTCCCTGCTGAGTGAAGTAATTGGGCTTCATCTTGAATGTCTCTAAGGCAAAAGGGAGATTTGTGAACAGAAAAGGAATTCATGGTTATGGTGAGGGAGCAGGAAAGTGGAGCGAGGCCATGAAAAGATCAATTCTGATCTTATTGAATGGGAGAGCAGGCTTGGGGGGCCAGATGGCCTACTCCTCTTCCTTACATTTCCACTATCCAATCGTTCCTTTACTGGGATTAGCCTCCCGCAAACAAATTTTGAAAGTCCAATGTAGAAGATCAACTTTAGCATCTGGTCTATACTTTTCTAGAACTATTTGAAAACTAGTTGGATTATCTAATAATTCTATCAGCCCATCCCATCTACACTGACCCTCAGAGCCACCAACACTACCTCTGTAACATTACATTTCCCATGGCCAATACACCTAACCTGCACATCCTTGAACACCTATGGGCAATTCAACCTGAATAATCCACCCAATCTGCATATCTTTGGACAATGGTAGGAAACCAGAGAACCCGGAAGGAACCCACGCAGACAACCCCAATGAGGTGATCATCCCTCTCTTATCTCAGTTCCACCCAAAGAACTTCACCAGACGTACTCCCAGTATTATCCTCCCGAAGCACAACTATAATGCTATCCCTAATCAAAAACTCCACTCTCCATCCTCTCTTGTCCACCTTTCTATCCTTCCTATATCATCTATACCCGGAACATTAAGCTGCCAGTCCTAACCATCCTTGAGCCACGTTTCTGTAATATCCATGATATCTCAGTGCCATGTTTAAAACCATACCCTGAGCTCACCTACCTTCCATGTCAGGCCTCTTGCATTGAAATAAATGCAGTGTAACTGCTCAGTCCCACCTCGTTCTGTGCCTTGCCCTTGCCTACCTTGACTGCTTGACTTCTGCACTGTACCAGCCTCGGAATTACCTCTTTTTATCACTATCTTTTTGTGTTTACCCCCTCTCCCTCTCTGGTTTAATGCTTCCCATGATCACTACCTAATCTCCCTGCCTAAATATTAGCCACCTTCCAATTCAGGGACAATCCATTCTTATGCAGGTCATCTCTACCCCAGAGGAGATTACAACGATTCACAAATGTGAATCTTTCTTCCCTGCACCAGCTTCTTAGCCACGCATCCTCCTCTGTAAGATGGACATTTTTCAAGATGTCACCATCTGTTTCCAAACATTCTATATCTCCCATGTCCTTCTCCACAATAAACACTGTAGCAAAATACTCATTTAAGATCTCCCCCATCGCCTGCAGCTCTACACATAGGCTGCGTTGCTGATCTTTGAGTTGCCCGATTCTCTCTCTGGATAGCCTTTTGTTCTGAACGTATTTATAAAAGCCCTTTGGACTATCCTTAAAATTACTTGCCAAAGCTATCTTCTGTCCGCTTTTTTGCCCTCCTGATTTCCCTCTTAAGTATATACCTTCTGCCTTAATACTCAAAGACTTTATTGGATTTTGGATTGGAATAAATGCGAAATATTACACCTTGTTAAAACAAACGCGTGAGGACTTACACTAATTAAAAGTAGGGCCTCGAGTAGTAAAATGGAACAAGGAGACCGAGGGGTTCTGTTTTTTGAAGTCTGTGTCACATGTAGACAGGATGGTTCAGAAGGTGTTTAGCACACTTACCTTCATTGTTCAGACCTTTGAGTAGAGGGATTCGCTTTGATGGGGTTGTACAGGTTGTTGATGAAGGCTGTTCTGTAATAGTGTGCCCAGTTCTGATTGTGCTGTTATAGGAAGGATATTAATAAATTGGAGTGGGTTCAGAACAGATTTACTAGGGTGTAGATGGGAATGGACGATTGTGTAATAAGGAGAGGCTGGGACATTTTTCACTCCCGCATAGGAGGTTGAGGGGTGACCTTTTTAGAGGTTTATAAATCCATGAAGAGTGCAGGTAAGGTGAATGGCCGGGGGAAGAGGGGAATTCAAGACTCGGGTGCATACATTTTGAGGAGATGAGAAAGGTTTGAAAAAACACATTTGGGATGTTTTAAGTTTTACCCATGTAGAATGAACTTCCAGAGGAAGTGGTAGCTGTGAATACAATTGTAATATTTAAAAGACATTTGGATAAGTACATAAATAGGAAATACTTGGATGAATGTGGGCCAAGCAAAGGCAGGTGTGATTAGTTTATTTTGGAATGATGGTCAACATGGATTGGTTAGACCACAGGGTCGGTTTCCTCACTGTATAATTTTATGACTCTAACTCTCGCTATCTCTGTGATCATCTCCATCCTCACAACTCTCCCGATCAATGTCATCTCATCCAGCCTTACAACTTTTCCTTCTCCGTATAATTCTTCTCCAGCCTCAGAACGCTCCCTATCTCTAATCTCCTCCAGTTTCTCAAATCTCTGCTATATGTACCTTTCCTTAATTCCAGCATTGAGGATACCCTCATTCACTCTGGTTGGAGGACAAACTGGCATCGCCTTGTCCTCCAACCGCACCTTCTGCCCCCTATTGGCCTGTGCTGACATCAATCACCCGAGGGCCATTCTCTGCTTTTTCTGCTGTTTTTCAGGTACGAGGGGAAGGGTTCATTCCTGTTTCTCCCAATGTCAGGCAATAACAACAACTACCTACATTGTATGGAGCCTTTCACATTGACAAATCTCCTAAAGTGCTTCACGAATGATGGAAATGTTGATTAAACAGAAGTATTTTAAGATACAAAATGAAAAGGAGGACAGAGGGAGTTAGGGAGGATATTGCAGAGACTTGTGCCCTCTGCAGCTCCAATCATGGAGTGATGTAGGTGGGGAACAGCTTACAATGGATACAGTTAGTGGCTAACCATAGGTTAACAACCTCATGTCCTAGCCCCCCGACCCCACACACCAGGCCTTGTTCTCACAGCCTGTCATTACACACTAGTTATGGTTAGCCACTAACAGCCCCAATTAACAGCTATTCACACTCCCAGCCAGACAGATATCTACTCCTTTATCCAACTGTCCTTAATGTTCTAACCCCACCTATCCTTTACTCCTTACATCCTCCCCCCACCCTACCTTCTGCATATAAACTGACTTTTTTTTCTGAGGAACAGTCACCGGATCTGACACTTTAACTCTGATTTCTCTTCACGGCTGCTGTTATGCCTGCTGACATTTTCACGAGCCTCTTGGTTGTTGTTACTGATTTACGGCATCCGCAGTTCTTTTAGTTTTAATTTACCAGGAGTTTGTAATTCAGGTCTGGCAGTCTCTGCTGTCTGTCACCCCCTACAGTGACACTGCACCTGCACAGCTCATGGTAATGTGTCGTTTTGGTGGCTACGCCTCTTATTCACTCCCATTTGCTGGAGGACCACACTAACTCACCTCCTATTGGTCGGTGAGTTGCCCTCAATCAGCCGGGCCCCATTGTGAGGTGAGTGGTGGGCTCCCCCCCCTCTCTCTGCCCTGGGATGAGCTTATTCATTCACAGTGAATGGGGTAGGATCACAGAGCACAGGGGCTGGGGGCTATTCAGCCTATTGGGGCTGTACTCTCTCCCACTGGAGATGCTGCAAATCTGTCCCAATTCCCCTCACGTTTTCCCACAGCCTCCCAAGTCTCCCGTTAAAAAGTAAAATTGCAAATCTGTTTGGGAAAAACTGCTGATTCTGTGTCCACCTGCTGTTCAGACTGTTCGAGATGCTCAGAATGTACTTAGTATAGGTCATCTGATCAAAGGCATTATTTGCCAATTCGCTTAAATTAGTTACGAAAATTGAGACATTGTTAACAATTCCATCTCTCTTCAAATTAAATAATATCGGAAACAAATCTACCCCTCGTCAAAATCACTGCTAAACCTTTTCAAATCCAAGGAGAATTATCTGTGCTGAGATGTACAGCACATAAACAATGGTCTAATTCGCCCATACCAACAAGGAATCCTAAACTAATGGAGTTCCATTTGCCAACTATTGGTCAGAATGCCTCGAAATCCTTCCTGTTCAAGTACCCAATCGGATGCCTTTTCAGTTTTGTAAATATATCAGCCTCCACTACTTCATCTGGCAGCTCATTCCATACATTCACCACGCTCAGCTTGAAAACGTTACACCTTAGATCGCTTTTAAATCTTTGCCCTCTCAACTTAAACCCACATGGTCTTGATTTGGATCCACCTAACCTGGGGAGAAAAAGACTTTGGTTGTTCACCGTATCCATGTCCCTCATGATTTTATAAAGCTCCCAAAAGTCACTTCTCAGTTTTTGACAATCCAGTGAAAATAGCCCCAGCCTATTCAGCCTCTCCCTCTAGCCCAAATCCTCCAACCATAGCAAAGTCTTTGTAAATCTTGTCTGAACAATTTCAAGTTTTACAACATCCTTCCCAGAACAGGGAAATTCGAACTGAAAACAGAATTCCTGAAATGGCTTAATCAATGTCCTGTCCAGCCACAATATGACGTCCCAGCTTCTGTATCCAATGCATTGACCAGTAAATATAAGCGTACCAAACGCCACCTTCACTAACCTGTCTACCTGTGACTTTACTTTCAACAAAAAATGAACCTGCAGTCCAAGGTCTATTTGTTCAGCAACAATCCCCAGAACCTTACGATTAAGTGCATTAAGTCCTGCCCTGATTTGCCTTTCCAAAATGCATCAGCTCACATTTGTCTAAATTGAACTCCGTCTGCCATTTCTTATTCCAAAGGCCCATCTGATCAAGATCCTGTTGTATTCTGAACTAACTTTCTTCACTGTCCATTACATCTCCAATTTTGTTGTTTTACGTAAAACTACCTCATATATACACATCCAAGTCATTTATTTAATGATCCAAATATCCATTCCCAAAGCACGCTGCTTCTCATAGGCTTCCAGTCCAGAAATCAACCCTCCATCACCACCCTCTGTCTTCTACCTACAAGCCAGTTTTGTATCCAAATGGCTAGTTCTCTCTGCATTCCATGTTATCTAACCTTGCTAGCCAGTCTGCTTTGTGGAACCTTGTTCAATGCCCATATAGACAACGACCACAGCCTGTCTTCATCAATCTTCCGATCACTTCAAACAAAACTCAATCAAGTTAGAGAGAGACAAATTCCCATGCGCAAAGCCATGTTGACGATCCCTAATCATTCCTTGTCTTTCCAAACACATGTAAATCCTGTCCCTCAGAATCCCTTCCAACAACTTGCCTGCCACTGACTTCAGGCTGACTGTTCTCTTGTTCGCTGACCTTTCCTTACCACCTTTTAAAATAATGGCACCTATCTTCCAGTACTTCACCTGTCACAAGCGATGATATGAATCCTTCAGGGACTGGCACAGCCATCACTTCCCTAGCATTCCACAAATTGTTGGAATACGCCTGATCATGATCCAGGGATTTATCCACCTTGATGCAATTTGCACCATCCAGTACCACTTCCGCTGTAACATGGACACTTTTCAAGTTATCACTGTTTATTTCTCCAAACTCTCTCGTTTCCATATCCTTCTCCAGTTAAAAAAAGACATGAGATACTAGAATAGAATAGTCTCTCCCACCTCCTGTTGTTCCATAGATGGCCTTGTTGATCTTTAAGGGGCCCTATTCTCTGTCTGGTTATTCTTTTATACTTGATGTATTTGTAGAATTTCTTTGGATTCTCTTTAAATCATTTCCTGAAACTATTCCATGTCTCCTTTTTGCCCTCCTGCTTTGCCTTGAGTATACTCCGGTAAAAACATGATTCTGTACTCCCAATTCCTCCGCCTCTGCCATATCTGCTCCCAGGAGAAGCAATTGCATTCCAGGACAGCCCAGAAATTTTTACAATTTCAAGGACCGCAATTGCCCTCACATTTGATCAGCAATGCCCTCCAATGCGTATCCTCCACTTTCCACACCTCTGCCTTTATACCACCCCTCCCAACTACAATAAGAATATAATCCACTGATCCTCACCTTCCACCCCACTAATGCCCAGATACAGCACATTAGTCTCTACCATTTCCGCCACTTAGCCAGACGCCACCACCAGGGTCATTCCCTCCCCAGCCCTATTTGTGTTCCGCAGAGAACATTATTTGCTGTGATGCCCTCATTAGGTCCAAGGCCCCCCAACAACCAAACCTTCACCCTCCCTTACTGCCAGGGGAGCAGTAAAACATGCACCTTCACCTCTGTCCAATGCCCCAAAGGATCTTTTCACATCAGGCAGAGATTGTCCTGCACATCCAAACACCACACTTACTGCATCTGCATACCATGGGCAAATTAACATGGGGATTGCAGCGAATCTGCACATCTTTGGATTGTGGGAGGAAACCCACACAGACAATGGGAGAATGTGCAAATTCCGCACAAACAGTCGCCTGGGGCTGAAGTCAAACCCATGTCCCTGGTGCTGAGGCAGCAGCGCTAACCACTGAGCCACAATACTGTGGGATCTTTGGTTCTGATGTGCTGCGCGACTGATAGCTCAGTCAGTCGCCCTGCCTTATTTCCTAAGAGAAGAGGTGGTGATGGCCTTGTGATATTATCGTGAGCCAGTTAATCCAGAGACCCAGATAACCATCAGGGGACCTGGGTTTGAATCCAGTCACGGCAGTGAGTGGAATGTGAATTCAATAAAAGTCTGGAATTAAGAATCTAATGACGACAATGAATCTATTGTCAATTGTTGGAAAAACCCACCTGGATCAATAATGTCCTTTAGGGAAGGAATTTGCCGTCCTGACCTGGTATGGCCTACAGGTGACTCCAGACCCACAGCAATGTGGTTGACTCTTAACTGCCCCCTGGGCCCAGCCAGTGAGACCCTCATCCTGTGAATGAACAAAAAAAAGGTCAAGTCTTGTATACAACCATACTATTCTTACAGAGAACAGTATTCTCCTGGGAAATTTGCTTCTCAGTTTCCCGCTGATTATTGGGGAAGGGGGTGGTGGGGAGGTGTCGATAGTACAATCCAAATAAGGTAATCATTAATTTCTAATTTCTCAGTTCCCTGGATATATTCCCAGGAATACCCTCCTGAAGCCCAACCATAATGTTATCCCTCATCAAAACAACCTCTCCCCCTGCTCTGTTGCCCATTTCTATACTTGTTATAGCATCTAAACCCTGGAACATTCAGCTGCTAATCTATCCATCCCTGAGTGATGCCTCTGTAATTGCTGTAATATCCCAGAGCTATGTTCAAACCCAAAACCTGAGATCATCTATCTGACCTGTCGGGCCTCTTGCATTGAAGCAAATGCAGTGTAATTGCTCAGTCCTACCTCACTCTGTGCCTTGCCCTTGCCTGTCTTGACTGATTGACTTCTGAACTGTAGCAGCCTCAGACTTAGCTCTTTCCTCACGCTCACTTTGGGTTTACCACCCACTCCCTCACCGGTTTAATGCCTCCCGAGTAGCACTAACAAACTTCCATTCTAACGCAGGTACAATCCAGCCTTATTATGCAGATCAATAATACCCAACAAGAGATCCAATGATCCAAAAATGTGAATCCTTCTCCTCTACACCAGATCCTTCGCCACGCATTTATCTGCTCTATCCTGCTGTCCCCAGCATGTGGCATAGAGGAAAATCCATATATTTCTATCCTTGAGGACCTACCTTTTACTCTCCAACCTAATTTCCCATATTCTCTCATCAGGACCTCATCCTTTTCTATTCCTATGTCATTGGTACCAATGTACAACGGCATCCCCTCACAGCAATATCTCCCCTTTGAGAATATTCCGCTCCCTCTCTGAGACATCCTTGACCCTGGCACCAGGGCTTTTGCCCGAAACGTCGATTTCGAAGCTACTTGGATGCTGCCTGAACTGCTGTGCTCTTCCAGCACCACTAATCCAGAATCTGGTTTCCAGCGTCTGTAGTCATTGTTTTTACCAGGGAGGCACCACCCCATTCTGATGTCTCACTATCAGCTGCAGAAACAGCAGTCTGTGCCCGACTAGAGAGTCCCCTATCATACACCTCATATTACGTTAGAGCCAGTCTCAGTACCAGTAACTTGGCTGCCTCTGCTACATTCCCCTGAGTGTCTGTGACCCCCTACATTTTCCAAAGCAGTATACTTGTTTGAGAGTGGTATAGACAGAGGAGACTCTTGCACTACCTGCTTCCCTCTCCTACCTTTCCTGGAGGTATCCCATCTACCTGACTGTATCTGCAGTGTTTCTCCCTGAAACAGCCACCGATCACTCTTACTAGCTCCTGTGAATGCCTCACTGCCTTTTACTGTCGCTCCAACAGATCTATGCGATCGATAGGATATGCAACCAACTTAGTGCAGACATCATCATCAGGATCATTGAAATGCTCCCTAGTCTCAGACATCTGACAGGAAAGGCACATCATTCAAAGAATGGCTATCTCTACACCTTAACATATTACAGACCCAAAAAAGGCACATTCTTACTGCTCGACAAAATACTGCCCTAGAATAACTTAATACCTGTGTTTTATATTTTCAAAAATTAATAAATAGACTGTCAAACATATTAACGTGAAGCCCTCACCTTACTCGCTATTGTAGATTTATGAAAACAAAACAGACAAAGATTTATCTTTGAAGAGAATGAAACCCACTGAGTTGATCACCAGACATGAGTCATTGGAGAGTGAGATGTCTCTGAAGTCAGCTGTGAAATGTCATTGTTTGTTTCTCTTTTCTGCCCGATTTCCAGGGAGGTTAATATCTTCACAGCCAGTCAGCTGGGAGAGTTCCATGCTCCATCCTATTCACTGGGATTTGCTTCCAGCCTCACAACCCTTCCTAATGAGCTCTGAGCATATTATTAGCTGAGGTTGGGGTTCTGGATGTCTGTTTGCACGCTGAGCTGGAAGGTCCATGTTGAGGGATGTCGTCACCATACTAGGTAACATCTTGAGTACGCCTCCGGATAAAGCTATCTCTTTAATCCCCCTCCAGCCTCAGAAATTACATGTCTGTGGTATCACACTTTTTATTTAATTAATTTCTTGTTCATTTATCTCGAAAATTGTTTTTAAAAACTCAAAAAAGGGCGATTTGTTTCCTTTTGAAGAAGTCTTTGGAGATGTCTCAGTTCATTTCCTCAAACGACAAGCATAGAAGGAGAGATTTCATTTTTAGCATTGCTATAAGGGGAGGCGATCGCCGATGAGGTATTGTCACTGGAGGAGTAATCTGGAGACCCAGGTAATGTTCTGGGGACCCTGGCTTAACTCCCACCATGGCAAATGTTGGCAATTCAATTCAATAAAATCTGGAATGAAAACTGTAATGATGGCCATCAAACCATGGTCGATTGTAAGAAAAAAACCCATCTGATTCACTAAAGTTCTTAAGGGAAGGAAACTGCCATCCTTACCTGGTCTGACCTGCACGTGACTCCAGAACAACAGTAATGCGGTTGAAACTCACTGCTCTCTTGGTAATTAGGGATAGGCAATGAATGGTGGCCTTGTCAGTAATACCCACATCCTCTGTTTGAACACATAAGGAAAACTCGACATCGTGGAGGACAGCCTTATTTAGACAAAATTTGCTAACAGAGGTTTTCAAACAAACAAAACGTCACCTTGTTCGATGGCACTATAGACACTGCAATAATCAGTGGGAACTTGAGGAATAATGTACAGAGAGATAATAGATATATAGCAGAATAATAAGGTTCTAATAGTAGGTAATTAAATTTTCTGAACAATGACTGGGACTAATATAGTGTGAAAGATTTAGTTGTTGAAGAGTTTGTTAAATGAGTTCGAGAATATTTTTTTTATCAATATGTAAATGCTTTTATCAGAGAACGAGCAAACATGACTTTTTACTGGGGTAATAAGACAGGGCAAGTGCCTGAAGTGATAGGAGTGGAACGCTTTGGGTGGGAGGAAACTGTCGGCTCCTTGTGGAAACGTTTGTATAATCAATAATGACGGGTTAGGTGTCTGATGACTCCAGAGTGGCTAATGTTGTACCTTTGTCTGTGAAGGGATATAAGGAGAAGCCTGGGAACATCAGGCTTCAGAGTCTGACTTCAGTGATGGGTAAGTTGCTGCAGGTGATTCTGAAGGACAGGATTTACCTGTATTTGGAGAGATATGGAACGATTACTGACAGTCAGCATTGAAACAGTAGCGAGAGAGTAATAGTGGAGGGTTGTTTTTCAGACTGAAGGCCTGTGACCAGCGGTGTTCCCCAGGGATCAGTGCTGGGTCCACTTTTGTATGCCATTCATATGAATGATTTAAATGAGAAAATAGAAAGTTTGGTTTGTAAGTTTGCGGATGACACTAAAGGTGGTGTTAAAGTGGTCCTGATCAATTGGGTGGATGGCTGAAAAGTGACAGATGGAGTTTAATCTGAATAAATGAAAGATATTAGATTTTCATAAAACAAAAAAGGGTAGGACATAGAAGTCGGGCCTTGAGAAGTGATATAGAACAAAGTGACCTAGGGGCTCAGGGCTTTGATGTTTGTGTCACATATAGGTTAGGCATATGTACTTAGCATATTTGCCTTCATTGCTCAGACTTTTGAGCGCAGGAATTGGGACGTTATGTTGAGGCTGTACAGGATGTTGATGAGGGCTCTTCTGGAATACTGGACCTAGTTCTGGTTGCGCTGATATAGGAAGGATATCATTAAATTGGAGCGGTTTAACAAGAGATTTACCAGGGTGGTGATGGTAGTGGATGGTTTCTATTATAAGAAGAGGCTGGACAGACTGGACCTTTTTTCACTGGAGTGAAGGAGCTTGAAGGGTGACCTTATTAGAGGTTTATAAAATCATGAGACGTCTAGGTAATGTGAACAGCAGGTGCCCGTTCCAGGAGGGGACGCGATTCAAGAGAGGGCTTCATAATTTTACAGGTGAGGGGAGAAAAGGCTTTAAAAGACATTAGAGAATTTTTTTAAAGTTTTTACTCCGGGTTGGTTAAATTGTTGAATTAACCTCCAGAGGTGTTGTAGCTGTGAATGCAATTACAACTGCTGGGGAGCACGGTGGCTCAGTGGTTCGCAATGCCACCTCATAGCGCCAGGGACTCGGGTTCAATTGCAGCCTCCAGCGACTGTCTGTGTGGACTTTGCACATTCTCCCCGGGTCTGTGTGGGTATCTTCCCACAAGTAAGTTGACCATGCTAAATTGCCCACACTGTTCCGGGATGAGTACATTTTGTTACATTAGTGTGGCGTAAACATAGGAGAATAGGTCTGGGTGGATTTGTTGTGTAATGACTAGTGGAGTGCCACAAGGATCGGTGCTGGGTACTCTACTTTTTCTCATTTACATAAATGATTTTGATGTGAGCCTAAGAGGTACAGTTAGTAAGTTTGCAGATGACACCAAAATTGGAGGTGTAGTGGACAGCGAAGAACGTTACCTCAGAGTAAAATAGGATCTTGACCAGATGGGTCAATGGGCTGCGAAGTGGCAGATGGAGTTTCATTCATATAAATGCGAGTTTCTGCAATTTGGGAAAGCAAATCTTAGCAGGACTTAGACACTTAATGGTAAGGTCCTAGGGTGTGTTGCTGAACAAAGAGACCTTGGAGTGCAGGTTCATAGCTCCTTGAAAGTGGAGTCGCAGGTAGATAGGATAGTGAAGAAGGCATTTGGTATGTTTTCTTTTATTGTTCAGAGTACCGAGTAGAGGGGTTGGGAGGTCATGTTGCAGCTGTACAGGACATTGGTTACGCCACTGTTGGAATATTGCGTGTAATTCTGGTCTCCTTCCTATCGGAAAGATGTTGTGAAACTTGAAATGGTTCAGAAAACATTTACACGGATGTTGCCAGGGTTGGAGGATTTGAGCTATAGGGAGAGGCTGTTTTCCCTGGAACGTCGGATGTTGAACGGTGACCTTATAGAGGTTTACAAAATTGTGAGGGACATGAATAGGGTGAATAGGCAAAGTCTTTTACCTGGGGTCGGGGAGTCCAGAACTAGAGGGCAAAGGTTTAGAGTGAGAGGGGAAACATATAAAAGAGACCGAAGGGGCAACTTTTTCAAGCAGAGGGTGGTATGTGCATGGAATGAGCTGCCAGAGGAATTGGTGGAGGCTGGAACAATGCAACAGTTAAGAGGCATTTGGATGGATATATGAATAGGAAGGGATTGGAAAGATATGGGTCGGGTGCTGGCGGGTGGGACTAGATTGGGTTGGGATATCTGGGCGGCATGGATGTGTTGGACTGAAGGGTCTGTTTCCATGCTGTACATCTCTCTGACTCTGACTCTAAATGGCCTGTTTCCTCACTACAGTGATTCTACGAGGCAGTCATTTGGACAAGTACACAATAGGAAATGTTTGGATGCATGTGGACAAAGGAAAGGCAGGTGAGATTAACTCGGTTTGGAATTATGGTCGACATGGATTGATTGGACCACAAGGTTTGTTTCCGTGTTATGTAATATTACGACTCTAATTCTTACTATCTCTACATTCCTCCCTCTTCACAACTCTCCCTATCATTGTCACCTCATCCAGCCTCACAACTCTTCCTTATCTGTAATAATTCCTAGACAACCTCAGAACCCTCGCTAACTGTAATCCCCTCCAGTCTCTCAAAGCTCTGCTGCATGTGCCTTTCTTTGATTCCAGCCATTGGGATACCTTATTTTTATTTCTCACTTGATGACGGCCCTTTCAGATTCCTGCGCCGGGCTCCAGAATTTCCTTCTAAACCTCTCCATCTCACTTTCCTCCCAAACACATTGACCAATCATGTGTATTTTATTCTAATATCACCTTTTCTGACCTGGTTTCAAATGTGGCCTGCCATATTTCTATATTAAGTGTCCAGAGGTTTACAGCAGAGAAAAAAAGACTCTGTGGGCCATTCAGTTTGTGCCAGTAAACAAAACTACCTCCTAACTACCCTAATCCATTTTCCAATATTTGGGCAATCGCGTTTTCTGTCTTGGCATAGCAAGTGTGCACCGAAATATGTCTTAAATGCTATTGGAACTTCTGTGTCTCCCACCCTTAGAGAAAGTGAGGTTTAGTGCATCTGTTGCTCGAGAATGACATCACCCACAGGAACACAGAACAGCTGAGTCTGTGCAAAGCAGAGATCGTCCACACATTGGGAAGTATGGCAGTGTCCCTGAGAGGGGGCACAGGAGATTTATCAGGATAGTTCAAGGAATGGGGGATTTTCGTAGTGTTTTGGATTTTTTTACATTATTCATTGGTATGATATAGGTGTTGCTGATACATAGAGAATGTCAATCTACAATAGATGGACTCTCCTTCTCAACCTCTCCTCTTGTCTGGGTTGTAGTAACCTTCAGGTTAAACCGTCACCAGCCATCTCTCCCTAATGAGAGAGCCCTAGTGGTTTGGTAGAACAATGCTGACTTTACCTTTTGCACAGTGATGCAACTGTGACCGGTGGCAAGGCGGGGTGGGGGGCGGCTTGGGTGGGGGCGGGGGTGCAAGAGGGAATGCTGAAGGTGGTGGATGGAACACCACTCAGGCACAGTGCTTTGTCCTGGAGGATGTTCACTTTCTTTAATATTGTTGGGGGCTGCACTGATGCAGGCGAGTGGAGAATGTTCCAACACAATCCAGATGGGTGCCATATAGAGAGCAACAGACATTGGGGAATCAGGGGTTTGGGGAAACTGATTGTTCTCCTTGTAGCAAAGGAAATTGATGAGAGCTGTGACAGAGGGGTTTACAAACGTTATACGTTATAATAATGAACCTTACACCCATCAGCTCATTATACAATGATTACAGGACACACTAAAGGGTTGGGGAGATTCAAAAGAAAACTTTTATGCAGCAAATGGGATTCAGATGGAATACAATACTCACACACAATGCGAATATACAGGTCCTGATGAATTGACTAATTCTGTCAGGGGTTGGCGTTACAATTACTGAGATTACCTTCTGAATGCCCACCTGTAATTTCCTATAATAAAAGTTTATAAAATCCATCACAATCTTTCAGGTTAGAAACTCACACTATCCCCTCCTCCTAGCCCAGGATGACTGTACACATTACCCCTTGTGGAGACCAATTCAGGGGGAAATTTATGTGAGTTTCTATGAGTTTCCACCTTGGGACTTCATTTGAGTGAACAGGGCATATCTTTGATACACAGGACAGAATGTTCCAAGAGTCAGTGAGATGCGGAGAGCAGGATTTGCTTCCTTTTCTTTCCTTCTGTGCTGCTACTGTGCCTCATCAATAAGTCATGGGGTGTAAAAGGCTCATGCAGCTTGATGGGCAAGTTGTCTCCATTCTGACCAATGGGCAGCAAGCTCATCCCAGTCATTCCACAGAGTATCACTAAAAACAGAACAACTTTGCATGCTTCCCACTGTCCAGTGCTACCAGGAAACGTTTAGAAGAATGGGGGGCGGGGGCGGGGGAGGGGGTGGGGGGGGCGGAGAACCTTCTGTATAGCTCTGAGAGGACCGTGAAGAGAAAGAGCGATGCACAGGAGAAGCAGGCAACAGGTTGCCAGATGGAGTATAATTTGGGAAAATGGCAAGTTGTTCATTTTGGAGGAGATAGTAAAAGAACCGAGTACTGATCACATGGTGGAAACTGTAGAAAGCTGCATCACAAAGGGGACCGGGGGGTAATTGTGCAGGAAACACAGAAAGCGAGCCCACAGTTACAACAGGGAATCAGGAAGGGGAATGGACTGTTTTGTTTCCAAGGTTTTCAGTATGAGAGTTTGGAGTATATACCTGAGAGTAACGTGAGGGAATGTTGGTGAGACCACCATATCTGGAGTAATGGGAGCAGTTTTGGTCCCTTTATATAAGGAAATATCACTTTATTGGAGGCATTTCAGGGAAGATTCACTGAGATGATCCCTGGTTTGCAGGAATTATTATTTAAGCAAAGGCTGAACAGGTTGAGACTCTACTCACTGGATTCTGGAGAAGGAGAGGTGATATCGTTGAAACATATGGGATTCCTGAGGCGTTTGACAGAATAAATACTGAGAGATTGTGTCTGAGGGTAAATACTGAGAGGTGAGTCTTGAACCAGATTCTGTGCCAGTCATGGAATCAAAGGTTCTGCTTCAGATTTACCAAGTTTAAGGCAACACATACACGGATAACTGGTTTCAGTAGCAATGGAGCTGGGGGGAGGTGGAGACAAGCAAAATTTTAGAGACTAGAATTCCTGGTGTTCGTGGTTGCATAGGTATCTGATCAGAATGCCACCTTGGGGTCAGATATGACAGCAATATTGTGAAGAGTGTATTGCTTCCTCAGACATTCCCCAGTGAGAGGGAGGGGCTCAGCAGTAAGGGAAAGGTATTTGTCATAGCACCTGAAGGCAATGGGTTTAACCATTACAATGTTTCATTGGAGGAAATTTCTGCGAATCGAGTAGTGGAAGAGAGGTATGCAGTTTGATAACTGAGTAACAGTGGAGCAATGAAGAGGGATGATGAGGAGGTAGAGCTGGGTATTGTCAGTGTACGTGTGAAACCTAACACCGTGCTTTTGGATGATGTCACCTTCTGGCAGTATGTAGGAGGGGACAAGGATAGAGGTACACCAAATGCAATGAATTCACAGAGGAAAGGGAGAATGGAGATGGAGCAGTATTTTCCAACAACGCTGAGGTCAAATATTAGTTTTTAGCAGAATGGATGAGAAGGACATAACCAGAAAAGACAGACAGACAGAACAATTAACAATGTCTGTGAATTGGCGAGGGGAAGTGACGAGGATGAGAAGGAAATATTGAATGATGGTGCAGGCTCGAAGGGCAGAATGGCCTCCTCCTGCATCTATTGTCTATTGTCTATTGAAACAGAGTTGTGATGTCTGTAATTTAGAGAGACTAGAGTAAAGGATCAAGATAAAGCATAAAGCTCTGATAACGCTTGACAAGAGACTGGAGAAAGATGTAACTTTGGGACAAAAACCAGGAACACCACGTGAGTCAGATTGGGCTAGTGGGAGGTAGGAAAGCAGCAGAGGCAGCTGATCGGATTGTCTCAATCTTAGCGACAGAGAAACTCCATGTGCTCCAAGCTCTTGTTGTTGGAGGGCAGGATGGAGGAGACAGGATGATGGACAGTGTTTTACAAAAATAAACAAAACCTGGATTAGTGATATCTGAACTGAGTGAACAAACCTGATGTATTTAACTTTTACCCAGAATATTAAAATGTACAACTGACGTGCTGGTTCGAATCCCAGCTCGGAAGATGGTGGAATCTGAATTCAAGAAAAGTAACTGGAATTAGGAATTTCCTGATCTCCATAGAACCATTGTTAATGGTGGAAAAATTCGTGCCAACTTGACAGTGACCCAACAAGCTACTCACTGTATTAATCAATGCAAAGTCTCGACAAAGGAATGAAACTGGATGGACCACTCGACATCTAACATGGCATCAGAAAATATAACCACAGAATTAGCCCTCTCGACGGTGCAACACCTTCCAGACTAGCATCTGGTTTTTGGTGCCAAAATGTGGAGAGCTGTCTCACAGACTAGGCAAGGAACAGCCTGACATAGTCATACTCACGGAATCATCCCTTACAGACAATGACCAGACACCAACATCACCATGCCTAGATATCGAGAGTGTGGTGATGGAAAAGCACAACAGGTCAGGCAGCATCCGAGGAGCAGGAGAATCGACGTTTCAAGGATAAGCCCTTCATCAGTCCGACCTGCTGTGCTTTTCCAGCACCACACGCGCGACTCTGATCTCCAGCAGCTGCAGTCTTCACTTTCACCTGAAATCTCTGGATATGTCCTGTCCCACTGGCAGGGCAGGCCAGGCAGAGGTGATGGCACAGTGGTATACACACAGGAGCCATTTGCCCTTGGAGTCCTCAGCATTGACTTTGGACACCAGGAAATCTCATGGCTCCTGCTGATTACCACGTACCGTGCTCCCTCGGCTTGTGAATCAGTGCTCCTCCATGTTGAACTTGGAGGAAGCACTGAGGCAATAAAATGGTGTCAAGTGAACTCTGCGTGCAGGATTTCAATGCCCTCCACCAAGAGTAGCTCAGCAACAGGATTACCTACTGAGCTGGTTGGATACTCAAGGACATAGCTGCTCAACCTGGTTTGCAGCAGGCGGTGATGGAACCAACAATAGGGAAAAACATACTTCATTTATCGTTGCGAATCTATCAGCTGCAACTGCATCTGTCCATGACAGTACCGGTAAGAGCCACCATCAAACAGTCCTTTTGCTGACAACGCCTCGCCTTAAAGTTGAGAGTACCCTCCATTGTGTTGAGTGGAACTATCACTGTCTTAAATAGGACAGATGTAGGAAATCAAACTGGATATCTCTGAGGCACTGTGGGACATCAAAAGCAGCAGAACTGTACTCCAGCACAATCTGTAATCTCATGGGTTTGTAAATCCCATACTCATCTGTTACAATGGACAGAAAAGGAGGGCATGCCATGAGTAGCACCAGGCATCCCTAAAAATGAAGTGCCAACCTTGGGAAGCTACCAAGCAGAACTATCTGCATGTCAAACAGTAGCAAGCAAGAGCTAAGTGATCCGATATCCAATGGAGCAGATCGGAGCTCTACAGTTCTGCCACACCCAGTTGTGAATGGTAATGGACAATTAAACAACTCGTTGCAGGAAGCATCACAGATATCCCCACCCTTACTGATGGAGGGGTTTCACACATCCATGCAAAAGATAAGATGACAGAATTTGCAGCAATTGTCAGCCACATGCAAAGTGGAATGATCCATCTCAGCCTTCTCCAGTGGTTCCTAACGTCACAGAATGTGAGCTTTAAGCCAGTTCAAATTAGTTCGAATAATATCAAGAAATGGTTTAGTAGTGAAAAGACAATGGGTACTGCTAATATTCTGGCAAGATGTCTTATGGCTTGTGCTCGAGAACGTGCCACCCGCTAAGCCACATAAACACAGGGCAAATCCAACCCAGCCAATTTCCCTCTATCAGTCCACACTCGATCAGAAGTAAAATGCTGGAAGATGTCATTAACAGGGCTACAAAGCAGCAGCTGCTCAGCAACAGCCAGCTGAGTGACACTCATTTTAGGCTCCACCAGGGCCACTCAGCTCCCAATGGTGATACCGTTCTGTTTTACAACCTGACAACCAGCTGAATCCCAGAAGCGAGGTGAGAGGAACAGCCCAGTCCCACTCCAAGACCACTATTTCTAGCTAATTCCACCCTCATCTCAGCTCATATACTGAAACTCTCATCCATCGTGTGTTACCTCAAGACTTAATTATCCAATCAGACTCCTGGCTAGCATCCCAAATTCAACCTCCCTGTAATCTCAAGAAAAATTGAAAACTCTGTCGCCTACGTGCTCACTTCTCCACAAACATGTTCATCCGTCAAAAGGCTCCTATTCATAAGCAGCAGCAATTTTAAAAACACCCTCTTGATTTAATTCCTGCCTGTGATCATCCCTAGCTCCCTGCACCTCATATCCTTTCAAACCTCGACAACCCATTTTCTTCGAGACCCTCAACGATCTGTTAATTCATTACTTCAACTGTGTGGCTGATTCTAATGTTGCTAAAACAACATGGTCTGGAATTTGCAGACAAAACCTCACAGGTCTGCTTTCCTCCTTTAAGGCATCCCTCAAAACCTGCTTTTTGGCAATGCTTTTGGTCAGCTGACCTAATATTTTCATCTCTGGCCTTATACCTAAATTTCTCAATAATATTTTTGTGAAATTACAAGCATGATAATAAAACTATTCTGTAATATCTCTTCCCCAACCACATTGTAGGAGCACCATCACCACACAAAGTGCCGCTGTGCAAGAAAGTCAAGCATCACCCTCTGCACAGGCAACAGGGCTTTGGCATTAATCACTGGTTTCTGTGGAAAGAGAAACACCGTTGATGTTTCAGGGAGTGCAAAATGGGTTACAGGGAATGAAAATGGTGCTGAATTTGATAGTCAGAAATGGAAGGAAAATACACTTGCTTATTGGAAAAAAGAATTCTTATCTATCAAAGATATTCCAGAAACAAGATCTGACAATAGAGTAGCACACGGTCAGGGGCTGTGCCGCAGTGAAAAACTCATTTACAAAGGGTATATAACAGTAATAGTACAGTACTGAACAGACCAAAAATACACCCATGGTTCGAGACCGAGGAAGCTAGATATTGACAGTGGTCATGAGGGGGCCAGAGGTGAAGCAGAGCAGCATTAGCTGCTATGATCCCAAAGACGCTCTACCAGTGAAAGGGGACACTTACCGAACAACCCAGATGCCCTCTTTCGTTAAAGACCGCAATATCCCCTCAGACGTGGTTGACGATGCTCTCCACCACATCTCCTCCACTTCTCACTCCTCCGCCCTTCGAATCCCGCCCCTCCAATCACTACCAGAACAGAACCCCACTGATCCTCACCTAGCACCCCCCAATCCTCCAGATACATTGTATCATCCTTTGTCATTTCCACCACCTCCAAACGAACCCCACCATCAAGGATATATTTTTCTCCCCTCCCCTTTTAGCATTCCAGAAAGACCACTTCCTCCGCGACTCCCTCGTTAGGTCCACACTCCCACCAACCCAAACTCCACACCAGGCACCTTCCCCTACAACCGCAAGAAATGCAAACTTGCCCTCACACCTGCCCCCTCCCTTCCTTCCAAGGCCACAAGGGATCCTTCTATATCCACCACTAATTTACCTGCACCTCCACACACATCATTTACTGCATCCGCTGCACCCGATGTGGCCTCCTTCACATTGGGGAGACAGGCCGCCTACTTGCAGATCATTTCAGAGAGCACCTCTGGGACACCCGCACCAACCAACCCAACCGCTCCGTAGCTGAACACTTTAACTCCCCCTCCCATTCGGCCAAGGACATGCAGGTCCTTGGCCTCTTCCATCGGCAGACCATGGCAACACGACGCCTGGAGGAAGAATGCCTCATCTTCCACCTCGGAACATTCCAACCTCAAGGGATGAATACAGATTTCTCCAATTTCCTCATTTTACTCGCCCCACTTTATCTCAGTCCCAACCCTCGGACTCAGCAGGGCATTCTTGATCTGCAATCTTCTTCCCGACCTCTCCGTCCCCACCCCCTCTCCGGCCTATCACCCTCACCTTAACCTCCATCCACCTATCGAACTCCCAACGCCCCTCCCCCAAGTTCCTCCTCCCAACCTTTTATCTTTGCCTGCTTGGCATACTTTCCTCATTCCTAAAGAAGGGCTTATACCTGAAACGTCGATTATCCTGTTCCTTGGATGCTGCCTGAACTGCTGTGCTTTTTCAGCAACACGTTTTTCAGCTCTGATCTCCAGCATCTGCATTCCTCACTTTCTCCCTTCATCACATTAGTACCTTGCTTATTTCCGATCTTTAGGATGGGAACAGTATCTTCCGGATCAGTATGATAATTGGGGAAATTAACCCACTAGTTACTCAGCTAAAACAAAGTGCTCTTGTGATGCTGTGATAGTGTCTCCAATTTTGAGCCAGAAGGCATGGATCAGTCGCACCTGAGCCAGAGGTGTCATAATGCGTCGAAATAGGTTGGTTAGGAAAACAATATGAGACAAACTTCAGCAACTGAATGGACAGTCTTGATGGTCTCTGCAAATTCCAAACTTGACTGTTTTGTGTCCTGACCTGAGGCCTGATATCAATTAATCTTTTTCATTTAAACTGAATTGCCTTTTCTTGTGTTGAATATAATTGAGTTTTTTTCCTGTCTGCATGCCCCCTTGTGCAAAACCTGTTGCAAACTGTCAAAGAACAACATTGAAAACTCCGATCAGCTGATAGCCTGTTCAAGGGCTTAAACCAGTGGCCTTTTCCACTGGGACAGTAGGCGCTGCAGAATTGATCCCATTTCCCATTAAACTGAGACAGGAGGTGGTGAGCTTGCTGAAATGTCTTGCACTGAAACATTTTTGAATTAAAATAAGTGACTATGGCTGCGGTGCAATTGAATTTCGAGACTTAGTGGGGATTATCAACTGTCTTATCTTTGTTTGTTTCATCGCTGAAGGAATGAGAGCAGCCCAACGCCAGCTGGACCTGCGGAGAAACTGCCAGATATTAAAATGCGTAACTCCGCTTCATTAGCCAGTCTGTCAGAGTCTTCCAGACTCAAACATCATGACTGGAGCTGGGCGTTTTGTACTCACTGTGAATGCTATTACAGAGTACAAATTCAATGCATAACATATTTCATGAGAACTGAAAACAACATATACTGAAGATCACTGTAGGGAGCCTATGGCCGAGTCGTATTATTGCTAGATTATTTTCCCAAAGATACAGGTAGCATTCTGGAGAACCAGGGTCGAATAGTGCCACAGGAAATGGTGGAATTGGAATTCAGTGTATATCTGGAATTAAGATTCTCATGACCATGAATCCTTTGTCGAGTTTCGGAAAATAAATCTGGTTTACTAACACGCTTGTGATAAGAAGCTACTATCCTTACCTTGTTGGTCCTACATGTTACTCCAGACACACAGCAATGAGCTTATCTCTTCACTCCCCATTGGTCAATTAGGGATGAGCAATGAATGCTGCAGAGCGAATGACACCCTCATCCCATAAAAGTCTTTTTAAAAATCGATGGAGAGAGCAAGCTAACATTTTGAGTCCAGATAACTCTTCATCAGAGCTCTGATCGAGTCATCGACACTCGCCGTTAGCTTGCTTGGTCTCCATGGATGCTTTATGAACTGCTGTGAGCTCCAATATTTGTTGTTTTCAGTACAAATTCCACCATCTGCAGTAATTTCCTTATATGTTTCTTCATTATTTTCTTTATTAATGCCCACTAAATTGCAGCTACTACTCAACACCTTACCTACAGAGTTCTGTGGCCCTGGTATCAAAAGCCTCCATTGACTTGTTCAATTACACCATAGTTTTGGACAATTGCAAGATGCCACTGTGGCTGAAAAGAATAGAATCATAGTCATCAACATGGAAATGAACCCTTCGGACCAACTCGTCCATGCCAACCAAATTTCCTAAACTATGCTGGTGCAGTTTGCCTGCATTTGGACCATCTTCCTCAACCTTTCCTATTCACGTGCCTTTCCAAATGTCCTTTAAATGTTGTAACTGTACTTGCACCTAGAACTTCCTCTGGACATTCATCCCGTATCCCAACAAATCCCTTTGTGAGGAAGTTGGCAATTGGTAGTTTCACTGTTGACTACGGTGTGTGAATTGCTGGGGATTATTGTTCGTTCAGGACCATCCCTTTCTGAGCACGGCTCAGGGCCTCAAGGGATTCCTGAATGTGGCTCGGGCCTCCTTGTGGGTTACCACATGCTGCCCAAGGACTTGTGTTGCGCGGCGCATCTGTCTATGGATGGGGATGTTGTGGAAGAAAGGAGATGGCGTTAAGGAATTAATTTAATTAAGTAATGTGGGGTTGACTGGTTGTGCGAACATTTATTGCTTCATTCTAATACCCTTGAGATGGTGGTTGTGAGCTCTCTTGTTGAATCACTGCAGTCCGTGTGGGTTGTAGGGCTATCGATAGTGCTGTTGGGAGGGAGTTCCAGAATGTTGGCTCAATGACACTTCAGGACTGCTGAACGATTTTCAACTCCAGATGGTAGTGGCTAGGAAGGGAACCTGCAGAAGCTAGTATTCCCAGGAATCTGCGTCCCTTTTCCTTTTAGTTGGTATTGGTCACAGGTTTGGAAGATGCTATTGAAGTGTTATGAATTGACGGAATGTATCTAGTAGATGGTACATAGTGCTGCTGTGGGCATCAATGGAGGAGGGAGTGAATGTGCTGCCAATCAAGCAGTCTGCTTTTTCCTGATGCTGTCAAGCTCCTGAAGTGTTCTTGGAGCTGCACCCAAACCTAGCCAAGAAGCGAATATTCTATTGCCCTCCTGAGTTGTTTCTTGTAGATGGAGGACAAGCTTCAGATATTCGGGGGTGGTTTACTTACCGTAGTTATATGACTATTCCACTTCAATTTCTAGTCAATAGTAAATCCCCAGAATGTTGGTGGTGGGGATTCGGTGATGGTGGGTTTGGAGAAAGAGGCTGCAAAATTTTTGGTGAAGGAGCTTCAGGCTGAAAGCTAGGGAGGAGGGAATAAGGTAGAGGTTAAAAATGGATAGGTGGGGAAATATGCTGCAAAGGAGACATTACGGCCTTTTCTCTGTGCTGAGCCCAGCTGGTCTTCTAACACTACAGTAGAGATATTGTTGCTCACCTCACCAAATCTCACCATAGTCTTTCCAATACCATGCCCATTAAACCCCTTGCATCAGTCTATTCCTCTTGCTTCCTCCATTTGAAATAAGAACATAAGATCATTACAATTAGGAGCAGGATTATTAATCAGCCCATTATACCTGCTCTGCCATTTGATGCAATCATGGCTAATCTCATCTTGGCGTGAACACCACTTTCCTGCCAGCTCTCCTTAACTCTTCAGCCCATTACTCATTAAAATGTGTGTGCCTCCTATTTCAATTTACTTCATGTCCCGTAATCCACATTGTTCTGAGGTAGTGAATTCCCCAGATTCACCATCCTCTGACGAAAGTAATTCCTCCAACTTCCCCTAAAATTGCCACTCCTCATTTTAGATTGATCATCTTCTCCGCATCAACTTGGTCAATCCCTTGACCATTTTATAGACGTCAATGATACCACCTCTCACTCCTGGGCTCCAATGAATATGAATGCAAATAGTGGTTGTAGTTCAGCTTGTGACATTTTAATAACCGTGGCAGAGGATGTTTGTTCAAAACTGAGCTGGGCAGTTAGTGCTTTTCAAATAAGCAATAGTTGACGAGATTAAGTACCTCAATATATTAGAGTTTTATTTTAAGACTTACTGTAGGGAAGACTTGGTTTAGGGAGATTTGCAGTCAAAGTTGTGGAAGATTAACCTCCACCCATGTGTGAGGTAGTACACTGTGGTCAATAAAATGCAGAGACCAATTCCTCTTTGGAAATATGTCCTTAAATAGGGCAGAGGGATCTGGAGATAGGAATGAGTCACTGGCAGCAAATGGCCCCGGTTTGTGAGGTTAGATGGAGAAGTAGGTCATGGGTTTATTTCTGGGGCGACAGAATGGGAATGTGTCCGATCTGTGTAGGACCATGGACAGGTCACCCTTGGGGCACTGCACACAGTTCGGATCGGGGACAGGTCACCCTTGGGGCACTGCACACAGTTCGGATCGGGGACAGGTCACCCTTGGGGCACTGCACACAGTTCGGATCGGGGAAGGTAAAGAATAGTTACTGGGATTATATCCAAACTGAGTTTGAATTCATCAAGTAAGATTGGGCAGTGTTATCTCATTGAAAAAGTGTGACATGGTCCAGTTACGTTTGATCGGGTAGACATGGAAAAGATGTTTCTGCTTGCGAATGACAGAATCCACTGGATCTGGGGATGTAATTGTAATCACTATTAAATCTAACGGGGAATTTGCAGAGGGCGACAAAGTTTTTTCCCAGATAGGGGTTTGAATGTAGAACTTACTTCATCAGGAATAATTGAAGTAAATAACAGATTAATTCAAGGAGGAGCTTGGAATACAAGAAATCGAAGATAACTATGTTGATGGGTTTAGGTTGAGAAGGAAGCCTATGTAAATCACAAATACTGAGAACCTGTTTTTGTGTCCTGAAACTATACATCTGTGTTGTTCTGTGACATTTCTATAGGAGCAGCAGCAGCAGCAGTAAACAAGGCAGCTCTCCCTTACTATTCTTGGAGAAAAGCAGAACTTCTGGCCACACAAAAGGGAAATAGCTCTATTGAGGAGGTGGTTCAAACAGTGGCCAACGACTCGATCCGCAGAGACAGTGTGCCTTCATTACCTGGTGAGAAAGGTGAATTCTTTAACCAGAAATGATGTTTTGTCCTTCCACGGATCTCATGACTTAAGCAGGGAAATGTGTCTCTTCAGTTAGATGATTTGAATCAATCAAATCCTTTGCTACGTTAGCACTCCTTCCCTACCCAAAGGATATGTGGGTCAAATAGGCACATGTCCGGCAATGATTTATTTCAAGATTCCTTTATTCAGTCATGTGCTTAAGCGATTCAATCCAACTTCCTTGTGTTTCCCTTGCATCTGTGGTTGTGCATAAGGAAACTTAAACAATGTGTGATTCAATATCAAAGTTGTGTTGAATCAATAATTGTAACGCAACTCTGCTCCTTGAGCAGATAATTAATCCAAAGATTCTAGCTCAGCCCCTAACTTCAAGTTCAAGTTCTAAACCTTTCAGTGAGCAATGGAAAATAACAAAGAATAATATCAATCATTTATTGTCTCTCCAGACTCTGCTTCTGTTGCCACTGAGTACTCCCATGAGTTCAACGAGGCAATGATGAAAGAGGAGATTGAAGAGAAATCCGTCCATTCCCTTCTGCCATCAGAGAGCCATCACCGCTTTAATATGGGGAAGAAACGCAGCCAGCAGGATGATTCAGATGATGACATAGTGTGGGACCAATCGGCTTCTCCAATGGATTAGGGTGAGTGGTGGTGCCAATTACTGGGATCTCAGTGCTTGGAATAGTTGCTTCTCTCCATGTTCGAGGTATCTTGCCATGAGATTCAGATGGAGAGGATGAGGCCTACATGGTGTAACGAGTGTGAGCCAACAGTTGGCGGGGCCTGTGCTTTTGAAAAGAAAAGCGAGTACCACTCGGTAACAATGTGCCCAGAGTTTATAAATCATGAAGGAGAAAAAATATTTAACATTGTTAATCTTTGTGATCGAATTCCCATGTCATGAAGACAAAGATTAATATTTAATGGGATTCATTGCTCCCCCAATCAGATAAACACAAGGCAAATTTGACAGCGAAGACTGTCCCTGAATTTACACCTTTCTACTCTCCATTAAAGGTAATATGATGCAAAATATGTCCTTGCCGAGGAATTTGGTTTGAACAAGAGACATTTATGTAGATAATAAGACGTATTCTCATTGGAAGGATATGGTTAGTGATATCATGCACGGATCGATGTTGGAGCCCTATTTACTCACTATTCATAATGAAAGGAAAGCCGCATTCCAAATTTGGGGCCACTCTATAGATTACTGCGATTTTTAGTGTAGGTAGATGGAAGCATAGCATTAGAAAGCAATATTGATAGATTCAGTCAATGAAAAAAACAACGACTGATGAGTTTGTGTCGGCAAGTGAGAGGTTGGATCAAAATAGGATATTTCTTGATTGTGAAAATAGAGAGAGAGTGATTGATCCAGCTGTACAGTTTATGAAAATGTCACAGACAGGTTCAAAAAATGATCAAGGGGCCGGTAGAATGTTGACATTGATCTCTACAGAAGACTCGATATCAAAGTATTAGAAGTCTTGCTTCAGCAAATCCGAACCTAGTTAGACCAAGCTGTCAGGGCTGGGCACCATGGCTTAAGAAGAGTATCACTCTGAGTGGAAGTGCAGAGTACCGGAAGCGGCAGAGACAGGCCACTATAAATGCCAGAGGAAACAGCATAGAAGCGCTTCACAGGAGGCTCCCAAGCACTGAGGATGTCACATGGACAGTTGTCGAAACGTTTGCAAGACAAATTCCCAGCTCGGCAAACAGAACCACAACAACAAGCTACAAATCCCGAGCTACAAATCTTCTCCCAAACTTTGAGTGCAGAGTAGATTTACTGAAGTGATATTTGGATTCCAATGCTTAACTTAAGAAGAAAGATTAAACAGATAAAGTGTTCGAGTCAGGACATTGAGGCGTGATATCGGGGAAAACTTTTATACACAGAAATGGATAAAGTTTGGTAAAGTTCCACAAACAGCGATTGATTGGATATCATTTGCAAATTTTAAATCTGAGATTGGTAGAGTTTGAATGAAAATGCTGAAGGATTATGGGACAAAGACAGGGATTTATCATGATGATGAAGATTATAATGATTTGGATGAATGGTGGAATAGGCTCATGGAGCTAAATACCCACCTAGTGTTCTGACGTTGATGTAACCATGGCACCCTTATTCTCTGCAAGTGCAACTCCTGTTGTGTTTTTGGTTATGTATCAGAACCTGGCAGCAAATTAGTGACTGGAATCCTGACCAGAAAATTATCAGTATGAGTGTCTTCACCGGTCTTAATGTGTTTCACAGATGATGAAATGACACAGCCAAGCACTCTCCTGCCCTCTCTCCACTCTCTCCAAATCAGTCCTCCCCTCCAACACCCCTGCCCCACCCTCTCGTGCCCCCCAGCAACCCCCTCTTAACACCCCACCCCTCTCCCCGCCCCTCTCCCCACCCCTCTCCCCACCCCTCTCCCCATCCCTCTCGCACACTCACACACCCTCCGCCCCTCCCACCCCCTCTCGCACCCCACCGCACCCTCCCTCACCCCCCCTCTCAAACCTCCGGCCCCCCGGGCCACCCTTCCCCATTCACCCCCCTCACCCCCTTCTCCCACCTCCCCCACTCTCGCCCAACCCCTCGCCCCCTCACGCCGCCCCATTGCCTTCCTCCATCCTTTCACCCCCCTCACACCCATTCACCCCCATCGTCCACCCCTGCCGCCCCTTCGAACCCCTTCTCGCCCCCTTTTTGCCCCCCTCGCCCCACCCTCGCGCCGTCGCCCCCGTCACCCCTTCGGCCCACCCCCCGCTCCACTCTCGCCCCCTCACTCCCCCATCCCCCCTCGCGCCCCCGCCCCCTCCTCACCACTCGCACCCCCTCTTGCCCCCATTCCCCCTCCCTCTACCCCCGATTCCCTCCTCCCTCTATCCCCCCTTGATGCCTCCTCCCTATATCCCCTCCCTCTACCTCGCCTTCCTCTTACCCCCCCTCTACCCCTCTAACCCCTCCCTCTACACTCCCTACCACCCTCCCTCTAACCCCTCCCTTTCCCCCTCCCTCAACCCCCTCTTCCCCCTCCCCCTCTATCCCCCCACCCTCTATCCCCCTGCCTCTACCCCCTCTCTCTATCCCCCCTCTATCCTCCCTATATCCCCTTCCTTCTACCCCCTCCCTCTACACCCTCTACCCGCCCTCCTTCTACCCGCTCCCTCTCCCCCTCCCTCTACTCCGCTCCCTCTCCCCCTATCTCCTCCTCCCTCTTCCCCCCTCCCTCTATCCACCCTCCCCATCTCTCTCTCCTTCTTTCTTGCTGCTCCGTCGCTGCTACTCTTAGTCTTTCTCGCTCCCTCGCTCCTTTTTTCCCATGCTCCCACTCTGCCAATGTCGCTCTTTCTCTCTCTCGCTCTCTCTCATATTTCCCCTCTCTCTCTTGCACTTTCTTGCAGCTCTCTCTAGCGCTCTCTCTCTTGCTCGTGCTCTCTCTCTCTCAGCTCTCCCTCACTCTCTCACCCCACTCTTTCTCTCATCCCTCTGTCTCTCACTGACCCCCTTTCTTTCTCTTGCCCTCTCACTCTCCCCATCTCTCTCTCTCACACTCCTTCTCTCTCTCTCACTCCTTTCCCCCTCACTCTCACACCCCCTTTCTCTCCTCTCTCCCCATCACTGTCACCCTCTCTTGCCTCTCTCTCTCTTGCGCGCAGCCCTCTCTCTCTCTTACACCCACTCTCACCCCTGTCTCTCTCTATATCCCTCTCTGTCTTCCCCCGTCACATCGCTCACCTCTCTCGCTCTCTCTCTATCCTTCTCTCTATCACCTCTCCCTCTCTCTCCTCTCACTCTCTCTCGCTCTCTCTGTCGCCCCTCTGTAACCCCTCCCTTGCTATTTCTCAATCACTCTCTCCCTCACCCTCTCTCCCACACCCTCTCACCCTCACTCTTTCCCTCGCTCTCTCACTCTCTCTCTCGTATTTGTCCCTCTTTCCCTCTTTCTTGCAACTCTCTCCATTTCTCTCATTCTCTCTCGCACGTTCTCTCTCTCTCACTCACTCTCAGTCACTCTCTCCCTCTCTCTATATCAAGCACCCCCCCCTCTCTCTGTCTCGCTCCTTTCTCTGTCTCCCCACTCTATCCCTCTCTCTCTCGCCACCTCTCTCCCTCATTCGCTCTTGCCTCATTGCTCTCCTATCCTCTCTTCCTCTCTCACCCCTCTGTCTCTGCCTCTCTGGGCATTCCCTCTGTTTCTCGCCTCTTCTATCTCTTTCGTCCGTCTCTCATTGTTCTACCGCTCGCTCGTCCCATCTCTCCGTCTCGCTATCCCTTCTCTCTCCCTCCCTCTCTCTCTCTTGCGGCCTCTCTCTCACTCTCACTCACCCACCTCTTTCCCTGTAGCTCTCTTTCTCTCTCTCTATCCTGCCCCCTTCTCTCTCTCTCTACCAATCCTCTCTCTTTCGCGCGCGCACTCTTGCTGTCTCTCATTCTCTCTCTCTTGCCCCCTCTCTTCGTCTGTCTGGCACCTCTATCTCTCTCGCCGCATCATTCTCTCGATGTCTCTCTCGCGCACGCTCTCTCTTGCTCGCCGCCCATTGTTCATCTCTCTCTGTCTCTTGCTCTCGTTCTGGCTCTCTCTCGCTGGCGCCCTCACTCGCCCTTCTCTCTCTCACCCACCTCTCTCTCGCCCCTATCTCTCTTGCCCCCTTCCTATCTCTCTCGTAACCACCCTATCTCTCTCGCCCCCTCCCCCTCTCTCCCGCCCCTCTCCCCTCACTCTTGTACCCTCCCTTTCTCTCTCTCCCCACCCACTCTCTCGCTCCCCTCCCTCTAACTCTCTCACACCTTCCCTATCTCTCTTTCGCCCCTACCTCTCTCTCTCAATCGCCCCCTCCCTGTCCCGCTCTCGCCCCCTCCCTCTCTCTCTCACCCGACTCCCTCCCTCTCTCTCTCGCCCTTTCCTCGCTCTCTCTCGCCCCCTCTCTCTCTCGCCCCCTCCCATTTCTCTCTTGTCCGCCTCCCTCTCTCTCATCCCTTCCCTCTCTCCCTCTCTCACCGCACTCCGTCACTCTTCCTCGCCCGCCCTCCCTCTCTCTCGCCCCCTCCCTCTCTCTCTCTCGCCCCCATCTCTCTTTCTCTCGCTCCCCTCCCTCTCACTCTCTCACCCCCTCCCTCTTTCTCTCACCCGCCTCTCTCCCTCCCCCTCTCGCCCGCTCCCTCTCTCTCTCTCGCCCCCTCCCCCTCACTGTCTCGCTCCCCTCCCTCTCTCTCTCGCCCCCTCCCTCTCTCTCTCTCGCCACCTACCTCTCTCTCTCTCTGGCCCCCTCCCTCTCTCACCCCCTCCCACTCTCTCTCGCCCCCTCCCTCTCTCTCTCGCCCCTCCCTCTCTCTCTCTCACCCCCTCGCTCTCTCGCCCTCTCCCTCTCTCTCTCGCCCACTCTCTCTCTCTTGCTCCATTCTCGCTCGCTCACTCCCCACCCTCTCACTCTGTCGCTCCACTCCCTCTCTCTCTCTCACTCCCCTCCCTCTCACTCTCTCTCGCCCCCTCCCTCTCTCTCTCTCTTACCTCACTCCCTCTCTCGCCCTCTCCCTCTCTCTCTCTCTCACCCTATCCCTTCTCTCTCTTGCCCCCTCCCTCTCTCTATCACCCGCCCCCTCCCTCCCTCTCATCCTCCTACCTCTCTCTCGCCCCCTCCCTCTCTCTCTCATCCTCCTACCTCTCTCTCGCCCCCTCACTCTCTCTCTCGTCCTCTCTCTCTTTCTCTCGCCCCCTCACTCTCTCTCTCGCCCCCCCTCACCCGCCTCCCTCCCTCCCCCTCTCGCCCGGTCCCTCTCTCTCTCTCGCCCCCTCACCCTCACTCTCTCACCCACTCCCTCTCTCTCCTCGCCACACTCCTTCTCTCACTCTCGCTCCCCTCTCACTCTCGCCCCCTGTTTCTCACTCACCCCCTCCCTCCCTCTCACTCACCCACTCCCTTTCTCTCACTCGCCCCCCCCTCTCTCTCACTCTCGCCCCCTCCTTCTCTCAGTCGCCCCCTCCCTCTCTCTCTCTCCCCCTCCCTCACTATCTCTCACCCACTCTCGCTCTCTCCTCCCCTCTCCCTCTCTCTCGACACCCGCTCTCTCGCACGCCCACACTCTCACTCGCCCCCTCCCTCTCTAACTTTTTGCCACCCTCCCTCTCTCTCTCGAACCCTCCCTCTCTCTCTCTCTTTCTCCATCTCTCTCTCGCCTCCTCCCTCTCTCTCTCACCCACTCCATCTCTCTCTCTCTCTCGCTCCCCTCCCTCTCACTCTCTCGCTCCCCTCCCTCTCACTCTCTCGCTGCCCTCACTCTCACTCTCTTCCTCCCCTCCCTCTCACTCTCTCGCCCCACCCTCTCTCTCGCCCCTCCCTCTCACTCACATACCCTCCCTCTCTCACTTGCCCCTCCCTCTCTCACCCCCTCGCTATTACTCTCTCTCCCTCTCGCCCCACTCCCTGTCTCGCCCTCTCCCTCTCTCTCTCGCCCCGTCCCTCTCTCTCTCGCTCCCTCCCTCGCTCTCTCTCGTCCCACTCCCTCGCTCGCCCTCTCCCTCTCTCTCTCTCGCCCCCCCCTCACCCCCTCTCTCTGTCTCTCTCTTCCCCTCTCTCTCATGCCCCCTCCCTCTCTCATTCGCGCCCTCTCTCTCTCTCTCGCCATTGCTCGCTCGCTCAACCCTCCCCCTCTCTTTTTGCCCTCACTCTCACTCTTGCCCCCCGTCTCTCTCACCCCTCCCTAACTCACTCTTACCCCTCCCTCTCTCTCTCTCGCCCCCCTCTCCCTCTCAGCCCCCTCTCTCTCGCCCCCTCCCTCTCTCTCTCTCGCCGCCTCCCTCTCTCTATCGCCCCCTCCCTGTCTCTCTCTCTCGCCCCTTCTCTCTCTCTCTCGCCCCCTCTCTCTCTCGCTCCCCCCTCGCCCCATCCTTCTCTCTCGACCCCTACCTATCGTCTTGCCCCCTCCCCCTCTCTCTCCCTTGCGCCCTCCTTCTCTCTCTCTAGCCATTGCTCTCTCGCTCACCCCTCCCCCTCTCTTGTTGCCCTCACTCTCGCTCTCGCCCCTATCTCTCTCACTCCTCCCTCTCTTGCTCTTACCCCTCCCTCTCTCTCTCGCCCCCCCTCTCCCTCTCAACCCCCCCCCTCTCTCTCGCCCCCTCCCTTCCTGTCTCTCGCCTCCTCCCGCTCTCTCTCGCCCCCTCCTTCCCACTCTCAACCCCGGCCTCTCTCTCTCTCCCCTCCCTCTCTCGCTCTCGCCCCCCCTTTCTCGCTCTCGCCCCCTCCCTCCTTCTCTCGCCCCCTCCATCTGTCTCTATCTTCCCCTCTCTCTCATGGCCCCTCCCTCTCTCCCTGGCGCCTGCCCTCTCTCTCTCTCGCCCTCACTCTCGCTCTTGCCGCCTCACTCTCTCTCTCGCCTCCTCCCTCTCTCTCTCTCTCGCTCCCTCCCCTCTCTCTCTCTTGCACCCCTCTCGCTCGCTCACTCCCCTCCCTCTCACTCTCTCGCTCCACTCCCCCTCCCTCTCTCGCCCCCTCCCTCTCTCTCTCTCGCCCCTCCCTCTCTCTCTCTCTGGCCCCCTCCCTCTCTCACCCCCCCACTCTCTCTCGCCCCCCCTCTGTCTCTCACCCCTCCCCCTCTCTCTCTCACCCCCTCCCTCTCTCTCGCCCTCTGCCTCACTCTCTCGCCCCCTCCCTCTCTCTCACTTGCCCTCTCTCTCTCTCTCTCCCCTCCCTCTCTCGCTCCCCTCCCCCTCTCTCTCTCGCTCCCCTCTCTCTCTCGCTCGCTCCCTCCCTCCCTCTCTCTCCCTCCCCTCCCTCTCTCTCTGGACCCCGTACCTCTCTCGCCCCCTCCCTCTCTCTCTCTCGCCTCACTCCCTCTCTCGCCCTCTCCCTCACTCTCTCTCGCTCCCTCCCTCTCTCTCTCTCTCACCTCCCTCTCACTCTCTCGCGCCCCTTCCTCACACTCTCTCGGCCCATCCCTCTCTCTCGCCCCACTCCTCTCTCTCTTGCCCTGGCCTCTCTCTCTCTCTCCATCCCCTCCCTCTCACTCCCTCGCGCCCCTCCCTCACACGATTTCGCTCCCATCCCTCTCACGCTCGCACCCCCTCCCTCTCTCACTCGCCCCCTCCCTCTCTCTCTCTCATGCCCTTCCTCTCTCTCTCGCCCCCTCCCTCTCTTGTCCTCTCCCTCTCTCTCTCGCCCCCGCTTTCTCACTCTCTCTCGCCCCCTCTGTTTCTCACTTACCCCTTCCCTCTCTTTGTCTCTCTCGCCCCTCCCTCTCTCTCACTCGCCCCCTCCCTCTCTCTCTCTCACCCCCTCCCTCTCTCTCCCTCTTTCTCTCGCACCCTCCCTCGCTCTCACACACACCTTCCCTCAATCTCTCTCTCTCGGCCCCTCCCTCTCTCGCCCCCTTCCTCTCTCTCGCCTCATCCCTCTCCCTCTCTCGCTCCCCTCTCTCTCTCTCGCCCCCCTTCTCTCAATCGCCCCCTCCCTCTCTCTCTTTTCGCCACCCTCCCTCTCTCTCTCCACCCCTCCCTCTCTCTCTCGCCTCCTCCCTCTCTCTCTAGCCCCCTCCCTCTCACTCTCTCTCTCTCGCTCCCCTCCCTCTCACTTTCTCGCTCCCCTCCCTCTCACTCTCTCACTGCCCTCACTCTCACTCGCCCCCTCCCTCTTTCTCACACTTCCCTCCCTCTCTCAGTCGCCCCCTCCCTCTCTCTCTCTCTCAGCCCCTCCCTATCTCTCTCTCGCACCCATCCCTCTCTCTCTCTCTCGCCCCACTCCCTGTCTCGCCCTCTCCCTCTCTATCTCGCCCCCTCCCTCTCTCTCTCGCTCCCTCCCTCCCTTTCTCGCCCCACTCCCTCGCTCGCCCTCTCCCTCTTTCTCTCTCTCACCCCCTCTCTCTCTTGCCCCCTCCCTCTCTCTCTTGCCCCCTCCCTCTGTCTCTCTCTTCCCCTCTCTCTCATGCCCCCTCCCTCTCTCCCTCGCGCCCTCCCTCTCTCTCTCTCGCCATTGCTCTCTCGCTCACCCCTCCCCCTCTCTTTTTGCCCTCACTCTCGCTCTCGCCCTGTCTCTCTCGCCCCACCCTCTCTCGCTCTTACCCCTCCCTCTCTCCCTCGCCCGCGCTCTCCCACTCAACCCCCTCTCTCTTGCCCCCTCCTTCTCTCTCGCACCCCCTCCCTCTCTCACTCGCCACCTCCCTCTCTCTCTCTCACCCCCTCTCTCTCTCACTCTCACTCCCCCCTCTTTCGCCCTCTCCCTCTCTCTCTCTCTCGCCTCCTCCCTCTCTCACTCGCCCCCTCCCTCTCTCTCTCACTCCCTCCCTCTCTCTCCTCGCCACCCTCCCACTCTCTCTCGCTCCCTCCCTCTCTCGCCCCCCATCTCTCACCCTATCCCTCCCTGTCTCTCTCTCTCTCGCCCCCTCACTCTCTCTCACACGCCCCCTCCCTCTCTCTCTCTCTCTCACCCCCTCCCTCTCTCTCCTCGCCACCCTCCCTCTCTCTCTCGGCCCCTCCCCCACTCAATCTCTCGCTCCCCTCTCTCTCTCGCCCTCTCTCTCTCTCGCACCCTCCCTCTCTCGCCCCTTCCCTATCCCTCGCCCCCTCTCTCTCTCTCGCTCCCTTCGCTCTCTCTCGCCCCCTCCTTCTCTCACTCGCCCCCTCCCTTTCTCTCTCGCCCCCTCCCTCTCTCTGTCGAGTCTGCTCTCTCTCTCTCGCCCCCTCTCTCTCTCGTCCCCCGCTCTCTCGCACCCCCACCCTCTCTCACTTGCCCCCTCCGTCTCTCTCTCACCCCCTCCCTCTCAATCTTTTCGCCACCCTCCCTCTCTCTCTCTTTCTCTATCCTTCTCGCTACCGTCCCTCTCACTCTCTCACTCTCCTCCTTCTCACTCTCTCGCTGCCCTCCCTCTCACTCTCTCCCTCCCCTCCCTCTCATTCTCTCACCCCACCCTCTCACTCGCCCCCTCCCTCTCTCTCTCGCCCCCACCCTCCTCTCTCTCTCGCCCCACTCCCTCTCTCCCCATCTCCCTCTCTCTCTCTCGCCCCCTCCCTCTCTCTCTCTCTCACCCCACTCCCTCTCTCGCCCTCTCCCTCTCTCTCTATCGTCCCCTCTCTCTCTCTCGCTCCCTCCCTCTATCTCTCTTCACCCCTCTCTCTATCTCTCGTCACCCCGCTCTAGATCTTGCCCCTCCCTCTCTCTCTCTCACCCCCTCCCTCCGTCTCTCGCCCCCTCCCTCTGTCTCTCTCTTCCCCTCTCTCTCATGCCCCCTCCCTCTCTCCCTCGCGCCCTCCCACTCTCTCTCTCGCCATTGCTCTCTCGCTCACCCCTCCCCCTCTCTTTTGCCCTCACTCTCGCTCTTGCCCCCACCCCTCTCTCTCTCTCGCCCCCTCACTCTCTCGCCCCTCCCTCTCTCGCTCTACCCCTCCCTCTCTCTCTCGCCCCCTCCCTCTCTCTCTCGCCCCCTCCCTCTCTTTCTCTTGCCCCCCTCTCTCGCCCCCTCTCTCTCTCGACCCCTCCCTCTCTCTCTCGCACATTCCCTCTCTCTCTCGCTACCCTCCCTCTCAGTCTCTCGCTCCCCTCTCTCTCATTCTGTCTCTCACCCCCTCCCACTCTCTCTCGCCCCCTCCCTCTCTCTCTCAACACCTCCCTCTCTCTCTTTTCGCCACCCTCCCTCTCTCACTCGCCCCTCCCTCTCTCTAATCGCCACACTCCCTCTCTCTCTCGCCCCCCTCTCTCTCTCTCTCTCTCACCCCCGGCCTCTCTCTCTCTCTCTCCCTCTCGCGCCACTCCTTCTCATGCTCTCACTCCCTTCCCTCTCACTCTCTCGCCCCCTCCATCTCTCTCGACCCCTCCCTCTCTCTCTCGCACCCCCCGCTTTCTCTCGCCCCCTACGTCTCTCGCCCTCTCCTTCTCTCTCTCTCTCTCTCTCTCTCGCCCCCTCCCCCTCTCTCTCGCCCCCTCCCTCTCACACTCTCTCGCTCCCCTCTCTCTCTCGCCCCTCCGTCTCTCACTCTACCCCTCCCTCTCTCTTTCTCTCTAACCCCCTCCCTCTCTCTCACTCGCCCCCTCCCTCTCTCTCTCTCACCCCCCGCTCTCTCTCTCGCCCCCCCCATCTCTCGCCCTCTCCCTCTCTATCTCTCTCACTCTACTCCACCCTCTCTCTCCCTCTCACCCCCTCCCTCTCTCTCCTCGCCACCCTCCCTTTCTCTCTCGCCCCCTCCCGCACTAACTCTCTCGCTACCCTCTCTCTCTCTCCCCCTCTGTCTCTCCCTCTACCCCTCCTTCCATCTCTCTCTCTCTTGCCTCCTCCCACGCTCTCGCTCCTCTCTCTCACTCGCTCATCCCCTCCCTCTTTCTCGCCCCCTCCCTCTCTCTCGCACCCCCTCCCTCCCTATCGCCCCCCTCTCTCTCGCATCCCTTCCCTCGCTCAATCGCCCCATCCCTCTCTCTCTTTAACGCCTTCTCTCTCTCTCGCCCCCTCCCTCTCTCGCCCTCTCCCTCTCTCTCTCTCGCCCCCTCTCACCCTCTCTCTCTCTCGCCCCCTCCCCTCTCTCTGTCGCCCCCTCCGTCTGTCACTCGCCCCTCCCTCTCACTCACTCGCCCACTCTCTCTCTCTCTCTCACTCGCACACTCCCTCTCTCGCTCCCCTCTCTCTCTCGCCCCCTCCGTCTCTAAGTCGCCTCCTCTCACTCTCTCGCTCCCCTCTCTCTCTTGCCCCCTCCGTCTCTCACTCTACCCCTCCCTCTCTCTCTCTCTCGACCCCTCCTTCTCTCACTCGCCCCTCCCTCTCTCTCCCTCGCCCCCTCCATCTCTCTCTCTCTCACACTCTCACTCTCTCTCCTCGCCACCCTCCCTCTCTATGCACCCACCCTCTCTCACTCTCTTGCACCCCTCTATCTATCGCCCCTTCTGTCTCTCACTCTACCCCTCGCTCTCTCTCTCTCTCTCGCCCCTCCCTCTCTCGCCCCCTCGCCCCCTCCCCTCTCTCTCTCAACCCTTCCCTCTCTCTCCTCGCCACCCTCCCTCTCTCTTCGCCCCCTCCCTCTCTCTCTCTCTCGCTTGCCCGCTCCATCTCTCACTCGTCCCTCCCTCTCTCTCTCTTGCCACCTCCCTCTCTCGCCCCCTCCCTCTTTCTCGCACACCCTCTCTCTCACTCGCCCCCTCCCCCTCTCTCTCTAACGCCCTCCCTCTCTCTCTCTCACCATGTTCCGCTCTCGCCCCCTCCCTCTTTCGCTCACCACCCCCCTCTCTCTCTCGCCCCATCCCTCTCTCTCGCACCCTCTCCCTCTCTCACTCGCCCCCTCCCTCTCTCTATAACACCCTCCCTCTCTCTCTCGGCCCCACCCTCTCTCGCCCTCTCCCCCTCTCTCTCGCCCCTCTGTCTCTCACTCACCCCCTCCCTCTCTCTCACCCGCCCCTCCCTCTCTCGCCCCCTCCCTCTCTCTCGCCCCCTCCCTCTCTTGCTCCCCTCACTCCCTCTCTCTCGCCCACTCCATCTCTCACTCACCCCATCTCTCTCACTCTCTTACCCCTCCCCCTCTGGCCCCCTCCTTCTCTCTCTCGCCCCCTCCCTCTCTCTCTCGCCCCCTCCCTCTCTCTCTATCTCACCCCAATCCGTCTCTCGCCCTCTCCCTGTCTCTCTCTCTCGCCCCGCCGCTCTCTCGCATCCCCTCCCTCTCTCACTCGCCCCTCCCTCTCTCTCTCACCACCTCCCTCTCGCTATCTCTCACTCTCTCGCTCCACTCCCTCTCTCTCGCTCACTCCCCTCCCTCTCACTCTCTCGCCCCTCCCTCTTTCTCGCCCCCTCCCTCTCTCGTCCTCTCCCTCTCTCTCTCCCGACCCTCTCTCCCTCACTCTCTCGCCCCCTCCCCCCTCTCTCTCTTGCACCCCTCTCGCTTGCTCACTCCCCTCCCTCTCACTCTCGCTCCACTCCCTCTCACTCTCTCACTCCACTCCCTCTCACTCTCACGCTCCCTCACTGTCTCTCGCCTCATCCCTCTCTTTCTCGCTCCCCTCCCTCTCACTCTCTCGCTCCCCTCCCTCTCATGCTCTCGCTCCCATCGTTCTCACTCTCTCGCCCCCTCCATCTCTCTCGGTTCCTCCCTCTCTCTCGCACGCCCTCCCTCTCTCTCTCACACACTCCCTCTCTCTCTCTCACCCCACTCCGTCTCTCGCCCCCCCCTCTCTCTCTCTCGCCCCCTCCCCCTCTCTCTCTAACGCCCTCCCTCTCTCTCTCTCACCACGTTCCGCTCTCGCCCCTCCCTCTTTCGCTTATCCCCTCCCTCTCTCTCTCGCCCCCTCCCTCTCTCTCGCACCCGCTCCCTCACTCACTCGCCCCCTCCCTCTCTCGATAACACCCTCCCTCTCTGTCTCGGCCCCACCCTCTCTCGCCCTCTCCCCCTCTCTCTCGCCCCCTCTGTCTCTCACTCACCCCCTCCCTCTCTCTCACCCGCCCCTCCCTCTCTCTCTCCCCCTCCCGCTCTCGTCCCCTCCCTCTCTCTCGCCCCCTCCCTCTCTTGCTCCCCTCTCTCCCTCTCTCTCGCCCACTCCATCTCTCACTCACCCCATCCCTCTCACTCTCGTACCCCTCTCCCTCTGCCCCCCCTTCTCTCTCTCGCTCCCTCCCTCTCTCTCTCGCCCCCTCCCTCTCTCTCTCTCTCACCCCAATCCGTCTCTCGCCCTTTCCCTGTCTCTCTCTCTCGCCCCCCCGCTCTCTCGCACCCTCTCCCTCTCTCACTCGGCCCTCCCTCTCTCTCTCACCACCTCCCTCTCTCTCTTTTCGCCACCCTCCCTCTCTCTCTCGCCCCCTGCCTCTCGCTATCTCTCACTCTCTCGCTCCACTCCCTCTCTCTCGCTCACTCCCCTCCCTCTCACTCTCTCGCTCCCCTCCCTCTCATTCTCTCCCTCCCCTCCCTCTCACTCTCTCGCCCCTCCCTCTCCCTCGCCCCCTCCCTCTCTCGTCCTCTCCCCCTCTCTCTCGACCCTCTATTCCTCACTCTCTCGCCCCCTCCCTCCTCTCTCTCTTGCACCCCTCTCGCTTGCTCACTCCCCTCCCTCTCACTCTCTCGCTCAACTCCCTCTCACTCTATCACTCCACTCCCTCTCACTCTCACGCTCCCTCCCTGTCTCTCGCCCCATCCCTCTCTTTCTCGCTCCCCTCCTTCTCACTCTCTCGCTCCCCTCCCTCTCATGCTCTCGCTTCCATCCCTCTCACTCTCTCGCCCCCTCCATCTCTCTCGGTCCCTCCCTCTCTCTCGCACGCCCTCCCTCTCTCTCTCACATACTCCCTCTCTCTCTCTCTCACCCCACTCCGTCTCTCGAAATCTCCCTCTCTCTCTCTCGCCCCCTCCCTCTCTCTCGCACGCCCTCCCTCTCTCTCTCACCACCTCCCTCTCTCTCCTCGCCACGCTCCCTCTCTCTTCACCCCCCTCCCTCTCTCACTCTCTCGCTCTCCTCTCTCTCTCGCCCCCTATGTCTGTCACTCTACCCTTCCCTCTCTCTCTCTCTCTCTCTCGCCCCCTCCCTCTCTCTCGCCCCATCCCTCGCTCTCGCCCCATCCCTCTTTCTCTCTCACTCACCTCTCTCTTTCGCCCCCTCCGTCTCAAACCCGCCCCCTCTCTCACTCTCTCTCTCGCTCCCCTCTCTCTCTTGCACCCTCCGTCTCTCACTCTACCCCCCCTCTCTCTCTCTTGCCCCCTCCCTCTCTCACTCGCCCCTCCCTCCCTCTCTCTCT